>NC_134502.1:866285-1017815 GCF_040206685.1 Ascaphus truei | reverse complement strand
TCTCCCGCAGCCCTTCACCCAACCCCTCCCCCCCTCTCCCTCCCCATCTCCCCGGTTCCCCGGACTGGCGATATATACTGTAAAGAGAAACGGTTCCCTTAAAGCTAAGGGTAAAATCCTGCAGTCTGCATAGAGGTATACTAGAAAATGTGTGACTGGAGTTTCCCACTGCTGAGAACTTGTCTGTCTAAAAATGCACCATAACAACCTATAGGCTGCTGTGATATGACTACTGAAAATGTATAGGGAATGTTCGCTAATCTCCAGGACCCCTTCCCCTCCCGCCCCCCCCCCTTCCCCATTTTTCCCCCCACCCTTCCATCCCCCCCCCACAGTCCCCTCCCCAACCTTCCCCCCCCCCTTTTTTTTTTTCCCCCGCCTTCCCCCTTCCCCCCCCCCCCCTCCTCCTCCCCGGCTCTCCTGAGTGGCAAGATAGGAAAAGAAATGCTTTCCTTGAGGTTATCTGTGAAAAACCCCAGCTTCTCAGGAAGAACACTAAGATAATGTCTGATAGAAATTTCCCACTGTTGTGAATATGCTTGTCAAGAACTGTAACCTAACAATCTATACAATGTGTTACCACGAATAATGTCGATGCATAGTGAAAGGTCTTAAACTCCAAGCCCCCCCACCACCACCCCCCCCCTCCCCCCCGCCAAAATCCCCCCCCTCCTCCCCCTCCCCCCCCTGCTCTCCCCCCCCCGCACACCCTGCCCCCCCTCCCCCTGATCCCCCTGCCCCCCCTCCCCTGATCCCCCTGCCCAAATAAAGTACAGAGAAGAGCCATTATTTGGGACTTACCTTACCAGAACCACAAGTTATTTTAGCAGTGATTAAGATAGGGCGAAACAGAGTCAATTAGTACTCTAACACTAGGTACCCAGGATTACAATTCCACAAAATGTATACTACTAAGAGGAGAAATAGGAATACACTAGGGGACATGACCCCGATCTCCCCCAACCCCAAAGGTCCCCTCCCCCTTCAACACCCCCACCCCCCGATTGCCCACCTTCCCCCCCCTCCTCCCCCCCCCCTCCCACCTCCCCCCCCCCTCCCCCTCCCACCGCTCCCCCCCCCCTCTTCCCCCTCCTACCCTCCCACCCCCCTCCACCTCCCCCTCACTCCCACCCCCACCCCCCAGCACCCGCAAAGCTCCTCAATATAGAGAACCCAAGACTCTCCCCAGGGACGAACCTAATCCTAATAATCCCCCCCCCCCCCCACGCTCCCCTCTGTCAAACCAAAAAAGAGAGGGTGTCGGACCTCCAAACCGGAAGCGCCCCACGATTGGCGCCCCGGAAGGATCTCCCGGGGATTTTTACCCCAACTCCTTGACACGAAGGTGCCAAAGGGGAAAACAAATGGGCTCTCTGAAAGCCACCTCTTTCCTCCCTCTTGTGTGCTCCTCTCCCCCTCCCCCCCCCTCCTTGCCTCGCCCTGCCCCCCCCACCCTTCTCCTCTCGAACTCTCCCCATCAAAATGCTCTGCGATACAGGTAGAGAACTCACCAATCCCCCACCCAGTAATAAGCACGCCAACCCCCGTCATGGGACAAATACGGGGTCCAGGCCTCGTACCCCTGGAAACACACCACCCCCATAATGTCATCAATTAAAATCACTTCCCTTAATGTAAAGGGTCTCAACTCAACTAAAAAACGTAGGCTAGCACTCCAGGAGTTCAAAAAACTCCAGAGTGATATCCTCTGCTTACAAGAGACCCACTTCAACTCAAATGACCCCCCAAACACATTCAAACAGACCTTCCCCCAGGCCTTCTATGCCTCCTCCCCGGTTAAAAAAAGAGGAGTAGCCATCCTAATAAAGAATAGTGTCTCATTTGCCCTCACCACCATAACCCGAGACCCAGATGGGAGGTATCTGCACATACAATGATCCCTATCTGGAAACCCAATCTCCATAATAAACATATATGCACCAAATGAAAACCAGGTACAATTTATCCAGGATCTATTGGACTCCCTAGACCAATCCATGCTGGCCTCACTGATTATGGTCGGGGACCTCAATAATCACCGGAGCAAGACAGAACCTCCCTTCCTTCCGCCCAACACATAGCTCAGGCCCAACAAAAAGCGATAAGATTCAGAGAGATTTTAAAGAGTTTCTCCCTCACTGATATTTGGAGGGCCCAGCACATGGGCCAGAGGGACTACACGTTCTTTTCGGCCCCACATCAATCTTACTCGAGGATCGACTATTTCATAGGTTCCACAAATGTCCTCCAGGCGTCCTCCCACTCCAATATAGGGCCGATAACGTGGTCCGACCATGCCCCGATAGATTTGACCCTATCTCTTCCATTTGTGAAGAACATCTCCTATAATTGGAAACTTAACGATTCGCTACTAAACGACCCCCAAACTGTAGACACGATTCGGCACAAACTAGACATATTCTTTGAACTAAACAAAGGGTCAGTTCCCTCAGCGTCTACACTATGGGAAGCCCACAAAGCCCAAATCAGAGGAGACCTAATCTCGCTGGCATCCTACAAAAAGAAACTCAAACTAAAAACGCAAAAGGCGCTAACTGAGAAAATAATAGCTCTTGAACAGCAGCATAAAAAGTCCCCTTCCAAGAAACTACTCAGGATACTTGACATGACAAGGACGGAACTTAAATTGTCCCAATTAGAAGAGGTGGAGAGAAAGCTTAAATGGTCCAATCAGAGGTTTTATGACAAAGGCAATAAGGCCGATAAACTTCTGGCATCAAAACTTCGGGGCATAAAAGCAAGGGCCCAAATCACAAAAATCCGCACTAAAGGAGGCCACACCACCTATATTGAAAAGGAAATTGCCCAAGAATTTGCAAAATATTATACGGAGCTCTACAACCTCCACCCCCCTAACCAAGACCCAGCAGAAGTAGACTGTATTTCGCAGTTTCTAGCGAAATGCAATCTACCATCTCTCACGGACGAGGAACTCAAAGCCCTAAATGGTAAAATCACCCAGGAGGAACTGGCGCAAGCCATAAGCACCCTTAAGATAGCCAAAACCCCTGGTCCAGACGGCTTCTCAAACGCCTATTATAAAAAATTTAAAGTGCCGCTATCCCCCTTTCTACTTGATATGTTTAACTCCTTTCTAGAAGGAGCCCCGATCCCAGGCACAATTACGGCTGCCAACCTAGCTATCATTCACAAGGAAGGAAGGGACCCGCTGCAATGCGGTAACTACAGACCAATCTCCCTGCTTAACAGACCTAAAACTCTTTAGCAAGATCCTAGCAAACCGGTTAAATCCTATTCTCCCCAGACTAATTCATATAGACCAAGTGGGATTTGTGTCAGGAAGACAGGCCTCTGACAACACCCGCAAAATTATTAATATTATCGACCACGTGCATCTCAACAAACTCCAAGCTATGATCCTAAGTCTAGACGCCGAGAAGGCATTTGATCGTATCAAATGGACCTCCCTAGACAAAACTCTGATCAAATTCGGCTTCTCAGGCCCATTTCTGGAGGGGATTCGAGCACTCTACCAGAACCCCACGGCATACTTGAAATTGCCAGGAGGACAATCCAGTCCGATACATATTAGAAACGGAACCAGGCAGGGTTGCCCCCTATCCCCCTTGCTTTTCGCAATTTCAATTGAACCCCTGGCGGCCCAAGTTAGAGCAGACCCGAATATATCAGGCATAACCATAGCTGACAAAAATTATAAAATATCCCTTTTCGCGGACGACGTTATTCTGACCCTAACTAACCCACATATCTCCCTTCCCAACCTTCACAAATTACTAGATCAATTTAGTCAGGCATCAGACTATAAGATAAACAGGGACAAATCTGAGGCCCTGAATATATCCCTTCCCGAAACCACATGGAAACTCCTCCAATCGAACTACAAATATAGATGGAACTCGTCCCATATAAAATATTTAGAGATAAAAATTACTAAAATGTATTCCATGCTATATAAAACTAACTATCCCCCCCTATTTAGTCAAATTAAAAGAGATCTTGAGACTTGGAATACATACCAGATTTCCTGGTTTGGCAGAATCGTCTCCGCCAAAATGAATATTCTACCCCGCCTGTTATACTATTTTCAAACTCTCCCTATCCCAATACCGCTAGCTGAGCTGAGAAATATACAAAAGCAGATAATGCAGTTTATATGGAAGCAAAGAAAACCCAGAGTCCCGAGGTCGGTGCTCATGGCAGCAAAGACAAGAGGCGGACTGGGAGTGCCTGACGTGGTCAGGTACTACCAAGCGGCCCAGCTCAGACAAGCAGTAGTATGTAATAATCCCCCGAGTACAGCCTGCTGGTTGGAAATGGAGGCTAGCTATGTATCCCCTGTCCCCCTCCCAGTATTGCTATGGTCCCCAGAATATAAAGAAAAACCTCCCCAGAAATTTGAACTAGGAGCAATGAAATGCACGTGGTCTATTTGGTCCAAAAACAGAGGGAAATATGGCCTAACTTCAACCCCCTCCCAACTCACCCCCTTACTTGGGAACCCTGAATTCCCTCCAGGATGCACCCAAGCCCAAATTGGTCTATTTCAGGACCTCCATATTAGCACGGTGGCGGATCTGCTAGAGAATAATGAAGCTCTGTCCTTCCAGGAGCTCAAAAACAAACTAACGGCCCCCCACTTCCCCATTTTTGCATTCTTACAGGTAAGACATTTCCTCAGAGCTCTATCCCCGTCCTCAAAATTCCCCCCCCTAACCAAATTTGAGTCCCTCTGCCAAGTGAGAGAATACCAGAAAGGACTAATTACATCAATTTACAGTATAATCGAAAACTCCCTCCCCTCGCCCACACATGCTTATATGCAAAAATGGTGTATAGACCTGGGCATACCATTAGATCTTGAAGACTGGGAGGACATCTGGGAGGCAGCCCCCAAAACCTCAATTTGCTCGGTAACAAAAGAAAATATTTACAAAATATTATTTCACTGGTACCTGACCCCGAATAGATTGAGCCAGATCTTCCCCGGCACACCTGATTTGTGCTGGAGAGGATGTGGTCAAAAAGGAGACATGGCCAACATATGGTGGACATGTCCTGAGATCCAGAAATACTGGTCCAGAGTCCAGAGACTGCTGGACGAGATCCTGGGCCTAGAAGTCCCACTGGACCCTCTGACATATGTGCTGGGCAGCCCAATAGAGGACATCCCAGCCCCCGCGTCCAGGCTCATGTCGGCCATTCTCACGGCAGCAAGATGCTCGGTGGCAGCATCCTGGAAACAGCTGAAAGCTCCCTCCAGAAGAGCAGTAGTAAACAGAATAAACGTAGTCATGAACATGGAAAAATTAACAGCAATACTCAAACAAAAAATGCCACAATTTTACAATACCTGGGAACCCTGGATAAGCTCCGGAGCCCCTCCTCCAGACTAGGCCAGGCAAAGGCAAACAACTCCCCGCCGAAAAAGTCAAACAGAGCGAGAAGACATGACCCGTCCCCTTTCCCCCCACCCCCCCCCCCCTAACACTAAAGATGTGAGAGGAGAACCCGAACACCACCCACCCTCCCCCTAAATCCCCCCCACCCCTCCCACCACCCCCAGTTTATCCCCACCCCCACCCCCTTATGTCGTTCCCATCTGTCTCCCCCAACCTGAGTCTCCCCCTTCCCGCTTCTTACTATAGCTAAGTGAGAAAATGTTTTATTGAGACTGTTTACGCGCTCCACAATCAAGTTCAACTATCCCACAAATGTACAATGCGATACCAATGTAACCCCTGTATGTACCATTACTCATCTGTCTTCAATAAAAGAAAAAAAGATTGAAAAAAAAAAAGAATACCCATCTGAACTTGAGTTCTTCAACGGTGCCAACGGTGCCCCACTTCCCGTGAGGGGCAGCGGGCCACAGGGCACCCATTAAGAAGGGGAGGTGTAGCGGGGGAGGGGGTTTGGCCCGGTATTAAAGGGGTTACACCCCATTTGGCCACCCCCTGCCCTCACCTGGGAGGCGAGGGGTTAACTGGAATGATGTCCAGTACTGTGTTTATGCTCCTGCTTCAGCACCAAATGTGTATCCCCCTGTGAATGTGTATTTTCCCCATCTCCCTGTTTGCACCAACACCTACACTGGGATCCAGTTGGGAGGGAAAGGGTTGATGTTAATTTTGTGTTTATAGCCCTTTGTTCCTTTTCCTGCCTTTTGCAGGCTCCATTTTGCAGTCTCTCCATAGGTCGCCATTGAAGCCCCATGTAACCCTATGGAGATTCCGACGATTTGCGTCTGATATCGCAGAAGACCTGCAGGTTGCGCCCGAGAGGAGGAGCGGCGGTTCCCCATTGAAAGTGAATGGAGTAATGCATTTCAATGGGGATTCCTCGACTCCGACCTCCAGGAACGGGCTGGCAGCCAGTTAGATCGCAGAACTGCAAAAGCGGAAACTATGTCTTAAAAGAGCTTTGATCAATCCCCGGTCAAGTTCACGTTCAATTGGCGTGGGAAACTTAGGATCTAGGGCACCCCGGAATAAAATTAGTTTTGCCCTAGACCCTAGGAACCCCCTCACTCGACCCCAACCGGGTCCGACAATTATTAACCCCGGTAAAGGGTCGCGCTCGCTACGAGGGTCGCACCATTAACTCTAATGGTGGAGGTAAAAGCCGCGAGGTAAAAAATGGCTAAGTCAAAATGTGCAGGAACCTGAAATCCATAATTCCGGTTCTGTTAGGACTAAAGGGCCGGTATTTGGTCACCATGTAGTCATAGTTCCGGCATGACTGCATGGCAAATGCCGACCCTCCCCGAGCAACAGAACGGAGTCAGGGTAATGGTTTAGTTTGGGTTTTTGCCATTGACTTCAATGGCAGAGAAAAGCCACTTTTGTAAATGTGCCTTTAAACTGTATTTGTGTAACTCCGGTCCGGTGGGTCGTAGCAAGCTGAAACTTGGCAACCATGGAGAGTCCCCTCCGGCATGAGGGTCTGGCAATTTTCAGCCCGCTCAGCCATGCCAAACGGATTATTTTAATATGTTTAGATATTAAGAAATGTACTGTCTTTTGGGTCTGGTTTAAAAGCCCGCGAAAGATTCTAGCTCTGCTAAATGTTAATGCTCAGGGGGGCGACCATTTGTCTACAACAGACCCCCTGATCAAAGGCTTCAACACTCTTATTGTGTACAATAGGGCGGAGAAACGCAGGGCCTGAGTGGTTTGTAAGTGTTGTACAGTAATTCACACTTGCAGACAAAGGCTTTCCTGGCCAGATGCACGTCTGGTAGACTTTAAGGCGCCCTTTCTTTAGTGTGGGGTTAGGGAAATGAGACCCCAAGTGAAGATTGTGCGTATGTGCCAACTAACTGGGGGCATGATCCAACAATGCTTCCCACGTAAGCTGGCAAAAGGGGATTGGGTGCAGGTACTTGTTAACCAATACCTGGCACCCAATGTTAGGGTATAGGGCTTGAATCCCATATAAACGAGTGTAAGCCCTATGCCCAGTGTCTTCGTTACTACATCTACTTGTTACCTGATGCCTGAATGAATTGCCAATCCCGTTCCTGATTGCTTCATTGTCCAACCCCTAAGTAAGTGCTATATTCTGTATGTTATTTGTGCAATCTTGTGTGTTCACCTTTTTCAAGGAATAAACTTAATTTATCATATCTTAGTTGTGTTCAATTAAACCCAGTGATGTTTGTGTATATTATAACCCTGCACAAGCTCCCGTGACACTCTGCTCCAAACAAATCTCAGATTCATCTATACTCAGAGGGTCCCCTCTCCTCCGTAGGATTAGTCTTATTGTCCATAGAATAGATAAATAATCTTGATGGTCGGAGCTGTAAATCAAAGAGAAGGGAACAGAGAGAGACAAGACAACAGAAAAAAAAACAAAAAAAAACAAAGCTCCAACTTGGGCTTCTTAGGGGACCATGGATTGTAGGCTCATCTGTCGGGTAGACCCTCATGGGCTCCGATGAACCCTTCCAAGGCTTGGTGATCGGCAAATAGAAATCACCTATAGAGCATCTCAGGTGTTCGGACGGTTTTACTTGTTCACTCCTCGGGTACTCGTTCCCTCAGCTGACCCATCATCCGAGCCATTTTTCTGGAATTGGCCGTGTTGGTCCGTTCTGCGCTTGGGCTCCAGAGCCAGCTCCGAGAGAAAAGCTGGAGACTCCTCCGGATAACGCAGTGAGGTCTCCTTGGCTTACGATAAGGCGTAACGGAAAGGCCCACCGATAACGAATTCCCATTTTCCTGTAAAATCGATGTTACCGGTTGTAATCCTCTTCGTCTGTCTATAGTCATCCTTGACAAGGGTCGTCATATCTTGGACCCAGCGCTCGGTGAGCTCTGCCAATTAACAATTCGCTGTCTTCTAGTTGGGGGTACAATTGAGAGCAACAACCTTTTAAGATAAGGCTGCAGTGCCTCCGCAGTCACTGACTCTGGGATGTGGCGGATTCCCAAGATTTGTCTGCGCTCCCTACTTTCTAAATCGTCCAGATTATCTCTCATGGCTCTCACCTCCTCGTTGAGCCTCAAGACTTCGTCGTCCGTATTCACTTGGTTTTGCAGGGAAGCGTCCATTTTGGATTCCAGATCCGTAGTTCTAGCCAGGGTAGAGATTTCAGGTTTCAGCCCCAGCACTGCTTTATCCAGGGCAGACTGAAACATGGACTGCATCTCCTGGGGCAATTCCTGTCTTGTGATGGGTACGCCGCTCTCCTCTTCACCCTGTTTCTTCTCAGGGCTTAGTGATGCGCGCTCCCGTCCGCCCTCTCAGGCGCCATTTTGGCTTTTTCCTCCCACAGTCACGGGCTGTTTGTGCCCGATACGGGACAAATCTGGTGCGCTCGCCTTCCTGTCCTTCTTAAGTGGCATGTCGGGTGGTTCCCCCGTCCTCTGCCGCTATTCTGACTCCGCTACGAGGTGCCGATCGGAGGCTCTGCGTGTAAACAAGCAGCGGCATGCACAGAGCTCCTCAGCAAACGTGCATGCGCTGTGACATCACGTGCGCGCCCCCGCATCAATACTTATTAACCCCGTGTGAGACACACTGGGTCAGCTTCATAGTAACGTCAAGTAAGTAACTTATTACTTACAATTAGCGTCATTATCTGCGGGCGCGGCGACAGCAGCCATCAGTTTAGGTGGCATATAGGGGGGGTACAGATGTATTGCCCAGTGGGGGCAAAGGGAATATAATGCGAATAACCCTTATAGCCCCAATCCCTATGATATGCACATCGCTCGCTCATACTATTCCCCAGGGACCTGTATCCCCGAGATTCAGTACGTTATACCGGGCGCCATATCTGAGAGCCTCCTGCTGTGTATCCGCAGTGTGCTTAGTGTGTTACTGTATATATGTGCCTATTCAGCCCCACTTATTCTACTTATTACTTATAATAAAGTGTTTTAATAATCCAATATTCCTAGTCAATAAACGAGGGGCAATTCATATGTTTACTTGTTTGGTCTACAATAGGTTCAGCCCCTGAACCAGTCCTGTTACACCTGACACATACTTTGACCACAGGAGAGGGCGCTGCAATGGGCTCTTAGGTCCTGTTCCTGCTTTGGTAACAATACCTAAATTCTCTGTTCCGATGACTCATGTAGAGACAGACGGGGATACTATAAGCTCACGGGTATATAGTCTAGTATAGAATTTATTACGTACGTTTCTCTCAATGCTCGTCTTATGTGTAACGTTTATAGGGCAATTCACACGGCAGCTTAAGCGATGACACTGGTACGTATTAGAAGTGGGTACGATGTCTGTCTCATATTTTTATTCATATTGTAATACTATTGCTATTTGTATTTTTATATCACTTTACAAATAATTGCCTGGTCTCCCGTGACATACAGGACTCTCATTCCTCATATTGTATACTGCAGCCAGGAACTTACAGGGTTAATAGTCTGAGTAACAATCTCCCCGACCCCTGTGTGCTGAATAATAAGGGAATTTCAGTTTCGTTTCCTGTTGCTGCTTCCAAGCATGGCGTCTGCTGGTCTGAGAGAGGAGCTAACCTGCCCCATCTGCCTGAGCATTTATACCCGGCCTGTAACGCTGAGATGTGGGCATAACTTCTGCCAGGGCTGTATTGGGAGTGTGTGGGATTCCCAGGAGGGATCTGGACTTTATACCTGTCCTGAATGCAGAGCAGAGTTTCAGGAGCGTCCTGCACTGCAGAGGAACCTGAAGCTGTGTAACATAGCAGAGCGTTTCCTTTCTACTCAGCCGGAGCAGGAGGAGGGTGTGATCTTCTGCACTTACTGTGTTACCTCCTCTGTACCTGCTGCTAAAACATGTCTGCTGTGTGACGCCTCCCTGTGTGATATTCACCTAGAGAGACACAGCAAGTCAGGGGAACACGTCTTAACTGAGCCAACCACCTCCTTAAAGAACAGGAAATGCCCCGTCCACAAAAAACTTCTAGCGTATTACTGCACTGAGGATGCTGCCTCTATCTGTGTGACCTGCTGCGTGTTTGGGGAGCACAGGGGACACCAGGTGGAGTCGCTGAATGAGGCCTCTGAGAAGAAGAAGGAGAAACTGAGACATGTTCTGGAGAAACTGACCTCAGTGAGAGAGGAGACTGAGAAAAGGGCCCAGAGTCTGCAGGAACAGAAGAGAGAAGTGCAAGAGAAAGCAGCTGGGGTAACAGACCGAGTCACTGCCCTGATTAGGGACTTCAGGGCACAGCTGGAAGTCCTAGAGAAGCAAGTCCTGAGTGAGATCACCAGGTGGGAAGAGCAGGTTTCTCTCCGAGTCTCTGATCTAATCCAGCAGCTGGAAATAAAGAAGGACGAGCTGTCCAGGAAGATGCTTCACATTGAGGAGCAGAGCAACATCACTGATCCACTAACTGTCTTACAGGGACGGGAATCAGACAATGCTGAGGACAGAGAGAGAGAGGGTAATAAGGTCCCTGCTGTAGGGGATTTGGATGAGGTTCTGATCCCACTGACCTTACAGAGATTAGCTGATATTGTGATTGATCTAAAAGCAAAGAGCGGGTTCTGTGTGCAGGGGGATTCAGGCATATTACTGGATGTAAATACAGCTGCTAATAATGTATCTGTATCAGGTGACCTGAAAACTGCATCCTGGTCAGAAACAGACCAGTTACGCCCAAATACACGAGGGAGATTTGGGGATTTTCAGGTTTTAAGCAGCAGGAGTTTTTCCTCAGGACAACATTACTGGGAAGTGCAGATCAGTGAATCAGGGTACAGGGAGGTAGGGATTTCCTATCCCAGTAGAGTAAGGAAAGGACATCAGTCCCTCATAGGAGAGAATAAGAAGTCCTGGGGTTTGTACATGTGTGATAATAATCATTTAGTGATACATGACTCAATACGCACACGGATATATCCCGAGTTTCCCGTGCAGAGATTAGGAATATACCTGGACTATGAGGCTGGGCGGCTGTCCTTTTATCAGCTGTGTGACCCGATCAGACACTTACACACCGTCACTGCCACCTTCACTGAGACCTCCCTAGTGAGACTGAAGTGAGAGACACCCTAGTGAGACTGAAATGAGAGACCTCCCTAGTGAGACTGAAGTGAGAGACCCCCCTAGTGAGACTGAAGTGAGAGACCCCCCTAGTGAGATTGAAGTGATGGACCCCCCTAGTGAGACTGAAGTGAGAGACCCCCTAGTGAGAATGATGTGAGAGACCCCCTAGTGAGACTGAAGTGAGAGACCACCCTAGTGAGACTGAAGTGAGAGACCCCCTAGTGAGACTGAGGTGAGGGACCCCCCTAGTGAGGCTGAAGTGAGAGACTCCCCTAGTGAGACTGAAGTGAGAGACCCCCTAGTGAGACTGAAGTGAGAGACCTCCCTAGTGAGACTGAAGTGAGAGACCCCCTAGTGAGACTGAAGTGAGAGACCTCCCTAGTGAGACTGAGGTGAGAGACCCCCCTAGTGAGACTGAAGTGAGAGACCCCCTAGTGAGACTGAGGTGAGAGACCCCCCTAGTGAGACTGAAGTGAGAGACACCCTAGTGAGACTGAAATGAGAGACCTCCCTAGTGAGACTGAAGTGAGAGACCCCCCTAGTGAGACTGAAGTGAGAGACCCCCCTAGTGAGATTGAAGTGATGGACCCCCCTAGTGAGACTGAAGTGAGAGACTCCCTAGTGAGAATGATGTGAGAGACCCCCTAGTGAGACTGAAGTGAGAGACCACCCTAGTGAGACTGAAGTGAGAGACCCCCTAGTGAGACTGAGGTGAGGGACCCCCCTGGTGAGGCTGAAGTGAGAGACTCCCCTAGTGAGACTGAAGTGAGAGACCCCCTAGTGAGACTGAAGTGAGAGACCTCCCTAGTGAGACTGAAGTGAGAGACCCCCTAGTGAGACTGAAGTGAGAGACCTCCCTAGTGAGACTGAGGTGAGAGACCCCCTAGTGAGACTGAAGTGAGAGACCTCCCTAGTGAGACTGAAGTGAGAGACTCCCCTAGTGAGACTGAAGTGAGAGACCCCCTAGTGAAACTGAAGTTAGGGACCCCCCTAGTGAGACTGAAATGAGAGACCCCCATAGTGAGACTGAAGTGAGAGACCCCCTAGTGAGACTGAAGTGAGGGACCCCCCTAGTGAGACTGAAGTGAGAGACTCCCTAGTGAGACTGAGGTGAGAGAACCCCCTAGTGAGGCTGAGGTGAGAGACCCCCTAGTGAGACTGAGGTGAGAGACCCCCCTAGTGAGACTGAGGTGAGAGAACCCCCTAGTGAGACTGAAGTGAGAGACCCCCTAGTGAGACTGAGGTGAGAGACCCCCTAGTGAGACTGAGGTGAGAGACCCCCTAGTGAGACTGAAGTGAGAGACCACCCTAGTGAGACTGAAGTGAGAGACTCCCCTAGTGAGACTGAAGTGAGAGACCCCCTAGTGAAACTGAAGTTAGGGACCCCCCTAGTGAGACTGAAATGAGAGACCCCCATAGTGAGACTGAAGTGAGAGACCCCCTAGTGAGACTGAAGTGAGGGACCCCCCTAGTGAGACTGAAGTGAGAGACTCCCTAGTGAGACTGAGGTGAGAGAACCCCCTAGTGAGGCTGAGGTGAGAGACCCCCTAGTGAGACTGAGGTGAGAGACCCCCCTAGTGAGACTGAGGTGAGAGAACCCCCTAGTGAGACTGAAGTGAGAGACCCCCTATTGAGACTGAAGTGAGAGACCCCTTAGTGAGACTGAATTGAGATACCCCCTATTGAGACTGTAGTGAGAGAACTCCCTAGTGAGACTGAAGTGAGAGACCCCCCTAGTGAGACTGAAGTGAGAGACCTCCCTAGTGAGACTGAAGTGAGAGACCCCCCTAGTGAGACTGAAGTGAGAGACCTCCCTAGTGAGACTGAAGTGAGAGACCCCCTAGTGAAACAGAAGTGAGAGACGCCCTAGTGAGACTGAAGTGAGAGACCCCCCTAGTGAGACTGAAGTGAGAGACCCCCCTAGTGAGACTGAGGTGAGAGACCCCCCTAGTGAGACTGAAATGAGAGACCCCCATAGTGAGACTGAAGTTAGAGACCCCCCTAGTGAGACTGAAATGAGAGACCCCCATAGTGAGACTGAAGTGAGAGACCCCCCTAGTGAGACTGAAGTGAGAGACCCCCTAGTGAGACTGAGGTGAGAGACCCCCCTAGTGAGACTGAAGTGAGAGACCCCCCTAGTGAGACTGAAGTGAGAGACACCCTAGTGAGACTGAAGTGATAGACCTCCCTAGTGAGATTGAAGTGAGAGACACCCTAGTGAGACTGAAGTGAGAGACCTCCCTAGTGAGACTGAAATGAGAGACCCCCCTAGTGAGACTGAAGTGAGAGACCCCCCTAGTGTGACTGAAGGGAGGGACCCCCCTAGTGAGACTGAAGTGAGAGACCCCCTAGTGAGAATGACGTGAGAGACCCCCCTAGTGAGACTGAAGTGAGAGACCCCCCTAGTGAGACTGAAGTGAGAGACCCCCTAGTGAGACTGAAGTGAGAGACCCACCTAGTGAGACTGAAGTGAGAGACCCCCCTAGTGAGCCTGAAGTGAGGGACCCCCTAGTGAGACTGAGGTAAGAGACCCCCCTAGTGAGACTGAAATGAGAGACCCCCATAGTGAGACTGAAGTTAGAGACCCCCCTAGTGAGACTGAAATGAGAGACCCCCATAGTGAGACTGAAGTGAGAGACCCCCCTAGTGAGACTGAAGTGAGAGACCCCCTAGTGAGACTGAGGTGAGAGACCCCCCTAGTGAGACTGAAGTGAGAGACCCCACTAGTGAGACTGAAGTGAGAGACACCCTAGTGAGACTGAAGTGAGAGACCTCCCTAGTGAGATTGAAGTGAGAGACACCCTAGTGAGACTGAAGTGAGAGACCTCCCTAGTGAGACTGAAATGAGAGACCCCCTAGTGAAACTGAAGTTAGAGACCCCCCTAGTGAAACTGAAGTTAGAGACCCCCCTAGTGAGACTGAAGTGAGAGACCCCTAGTGAGACTGAGGTGAGAGACCCCCCTAGTGAGACTGAAGTGAGAGACCCCCCTAGTGAGACTGAAGTGAGAGACCCCCTAGTGAAACTGAAGTTAGAGACCCCCCTAGTGAAACTGAAGTTAGAGACCCCCCCTAGTGAGACTGAAATGAGAGACCCCCATAGTGAGACTGAAGTGAGAGACCCCCCTAGTGAGACTGAAGTGAGAGACCCCCCTAGTGAGACTGAAGTGAGAGACCCCCTAGTGAGACTGAGGTGAGATACCCCCCTAGTGAGACTGAAGTGAGAGACACCCTAGTGAGACTGAAGTGAGAGACCTCCCTAGTGAGACTGAAGTGAGAGACACCCTAGTGAGACTGAAATGAGAGACCTCCCTAGTTAAACTGAAGTGAGAGACCCCCCTAGTGAGACTGAAGTGAGAGACCCCCCTAGTGAGACTGAAGTGATGGACCCCACTAGTGAGACTGAAGTGAGAGACCCCCTAGTGAGAATGATGTGAGAGACCCCCTATTGAGACTGAAGTTAGAGACCACCCTAGTGAGACTGAAGTGAGGGACCCCCTAGTGAGACTGAGGTGAGGGACCCCCCTAGTGAGGCTGAAGTGAGAGACCTCCCTAGTGAGACTGAAGTGAGAGACCCCCTAGTGAGACTGAAGTGAGAGACCTCCCTAGTGAGACTGAGGTGAGAGACCTCCCTAGTGAGACTGAGGTGAGAGACCTCCCTAGTGAGACTGAGGTGAGAGACCCCCTTGTGAGACTGAAGTGAGAGACCTCCCTAGTGAGACTGAAGTGAGAGAACCCCTAGTGAAACTGAAGTTAGAGACCCCCCTAGTGAGACTGAAATGAGAGACCCCATAGTGAGACTGAAGTGAGAGTCCCCCTAGTGAGACTGAAGTGAGGGACCCCCCTAGTGAGACTGAAGTGAGAGACCCCCTAGTGAGACTGAAGTGAGAGACTCCCTAGTGAGACTGAGGTGAGAGAACCCCCTAGTGAGGCTGAGGTGAGAGACCCCCCTAGTGAGACTGAGGTGAGAGAACCCCCTAGTGAGACTGAAGTGAGAGACCCCCTATTGAGACTGAAGTGAGAGACCCCTTAGTGAGACTGAATTGAGATACCCCCTATTGAGACTGAAGTGAGAGACCTCCCTAGTGAGACTGAAGTGAGAGACCCCCCTAGTGAGACTGAAGTGAGAGACCTCCCTAGTAAGACTGAAGTGAGAGACCCCCCTAGTGAGACTGAGGTGAGAGACCCCCCTAGTGAGACTGAAATGAGAGACCCCCATAGTGAGACTGAAGTTAGAGACCCCCCTAGTGAGACTGAAATGAGAGACCCCCATAGTGAGACTGAAGTGAGAGACCCCCCTAGTGAGACTGAAGTGAGAGACCCCCTAGTGAGACTGAGGTGAGAGACCCCCCTAGTGAGATTGAAGTGAGAGACCCCCCTAGTGAGACTGAAGTGAGAGACACCCTAGTGAGACTGAAGTGAGAGACCTCCCTAGTGAGATTGAAGTGAGAGACACCCTAGTGAGACTCAAGTGAGAGACCTCCCTAGTGAGATTGAAGTGAGAGACACCCCTAGTGAGACTGAAGTGAGAGACCCCCCTTAGTGTGACTGAAGGGAGGGACCCGCCTAGTGAGACTGAAGTGAGAGACCCCCTAGTGAGAATGACGTGAGAGACCCCCCTAGTGAGACTGAAGTGAGAGACCCCCCTAGTGAGACTGAAGTGAGAGACCCCCTAGTGAGACTGAAGTGAGAGACCCACCTAGTGAGACTGAAGTGAGAGACCCCCCTAGTGAGACTGAAGTGAGGGACCCCCTAGTGATACTGATGTGAGAGACCCCCCTAGTGAGACTGAAATGAGAGACCCCCATAGTGAGACTGAAGTTAGAGACCCCCCTAGTGAGACTGAAATGAGAGACCCCCATAGTGAGACTGAAGTGAGAGACCCCCCTAGTGAGACTGAAGTGAGAGACCCCCTAGTGAGACTGAGGTGAGAGACCCCCCTAGTGAGACTGAAGTGAGGGACCCCCCTAGTGAGACTGAAGTGAGAGACTCCCTAGTGAGACTGAGGTGAGAGAACCCCCTAGTGAGGCTGAGGTGAGAGACCCCCTAGTGAGACTGAGGTGAGAGACCCCCCTAGTGAGACTGAGGTGAGAGAACCAACTAGTGAGACTGAAGTGAGAGACCCCCTAGTGAGACTGAAGTGAGAGACCTCCCTAGTGAGACTGAGGTGAGAGACCCCCTAGTGAGACTGAAGTGAGAGACCTCCCTAGTGAGACTGAAGTGAGAGACCCCCCTAGTGAGACTGAAGTGAGAGACCCCCTAGTGAGACTGAGGTGAGAGACCCCCCTAGTGAGACTGAAGTGAGAGACACCCTAGTGAGACTGAAATGAGAGACCTCCCTAGTGAGACTGAAGTGAGAGACCCCCCTAGTGAGACTGAAGTGAGAGACCCCCCTAGTGAGATTGAAGTGATGGACCCCCCTAGTGAGACTGAAGTGAGAGACTCCCTAGTGAGAATGATGTGAGAGACCCCCTAGTGAGACTGAAGTGAGAGACCACCCTAGTGAGACTGAAGTGAGAGACCCCCTAGTGAGACTGAGGTGAGGGACCCCCCTGGTGAGGCTGAAGTGAGAGACTCCCCTAGTGAGACTGAAGTGAGAGACCCCCTAGTGAGACTGAAGTGAGAGACCTCCCTAGTGAGACTGAAGTGAGAGACCCCCTAGTGAGACTGAAGTGAGAGACCTCCCTAGTGAGACTGAGGTGAGAGACCCCCTAGTGAGACTGAAGTGAGAGACCTCCCTAGTGAGACTGAAGTGAGAGACTCCCCTAGTGAGACTGAAGTGAGAGACCCCCTAGTGAAACTGAAGTTAGGGACCCCCCTAGTGAGACTGAAATGAGAGACCCCCATAGTGAGACTGAAGTGAGAGACCCCCTAGTGAGACTGAAGTGAGGGACCCCCCTAGTGAGACTGAAGTGAGAGACTCCCTAGTGAGACTGAGGTGAGAGAACCCCCTAGTGAGGCTGAGGTGAGAGACCCCCTAGTGAGACTGAGGTGAGAGACCCCCCTAGTGAGACTGAGGTGAGAGAACCCCCTAGTGAGACTGAAGTGAGAGACCCCCTAGTGAGACTGAGGTGAGAGACCCCCTAGTGAGACTGAGGTGAGAGACCCCCTAGTGAGACTGAAGTGAGAGACCACCCTAGTGAGACTGAAGTGAGAGACTCCCCTAGTGAGACTGAAGTGAGAGACCCCCTAGTGAAACTGAAGTTAGGGACCCCCCTAGTGAGACTGAAATGAGAGACCCCCATAGTGAGACTGAAGTGAGAGACCCCCTAGTGAGACTGAAGTGAGGGACCCCCCTAGTGAGACTGAAGTGAGAGACTCCCTAGTGAGACTGAGGTGAGAGAACCCCCTAGTGAGGCTGAGGTGAGAGACCCCCTAGTGAGACTGAGGTGAGAGACCCCCCTAGTGAGACTGAGGTGAGAGAACCCCCTAGTGAGACTGAAGTGAGAGACCCCCTATTGAGACTGAAGTGAGAGACCCCTTAGTGAGACTGAATTGAGATACCCCCTATTGAGACTGTAGTGAGAGAACTCCCTAGTGAGACTGAAGTGAGAGACCCCCCTAGTGAGACTGAAGTGAGAGACCTCCCTAGTGAGACTGAAGTGAGAGACCCCCCTAGTGAGACTGAAGTGAGAGACCTCCCTAGTGAGACTGAAGTGAGAGACCCCCTAGTGAAACAGAAGTGAGAGACCCCCTAGTGAGACTGAAGTGAGAGACGCCCTAGTGAGACTGAAGTGAGAGACCCCCCTAGTGAGACTGAAGTGAGAGACCCCCCTAGTGAGACTGAGGTGAGAGACCCCCCTAGTGAGACTGAAATGAGAGACCCCCATAGTGAGACTGAAGTTAGAGACCCCCCTAGTGAGACTGAAATGAGAGACCCCCATAGTGAGACTGAAGTGAGAGACCCCCCTAGTGAGACTGAAGTGAGAGACCCCCTAGTGAGACTGAGGTGAGAGACCCCCCTAGTGAGACTGAAGTGAGAGACCCCCCTAGTGAGACTGAAGTGAGAGACACCCTAGTGAGACTGAAGTGATAGACCTCCCTAGTGAGATTGAAGTGAGAGACACCCTAGTGAGACTGAAGTGAGAGACCTCCCTAGTGAGACTGAAATGAGAGACCCCCCTAGTGAGACTGAAGTGAGAGACCCCCCTAGTGTGACTGAAGGGAGGGACCCCCCTAGTGAGACTGAAGTGAGAGACCCCCTAGTGAGAATGACGTGAGAGACCCCCCTAGTGAGACTGAAGTGAGAGACCCCCCTAGTGAGACTGAAGTGAGAGACCCCCTAGTGAGACTGAAGTGAGAGACCCACCTAGTGAGACTGAAGTGAGAGACCCCCCTAGTGAGCCTGAAGTGAGGGACCCCCTAGTGAGACTGAGGTAAGAGACCCCCCTAGTGAGACTGAAATGAGAGACCCCCATAGTGAGACTGAAGTTAGAGACCCCCCTAGTGAGACTGAAATGAGAGACCCCCATAGTGAGACTGAAGTGAGAGACCCCCCTAGTGAGACTGAAGTGAGAGACCCCCTAGTGAGACTGAGGTGAGAGACCCCCCTAGTGAGACTGAAGTGAGAGACCCCACTAGTGAGACTGAAGTGAGAGACACCCTAGTGAGACTGAAGTGAGAGACCTCCCTAGTGAGATTGAAGTGAGAGACACCCTAGTGAGACTGAAGTGAGAGACCTCCCTAGTGAGACTGAAATGAGAGACCCCCTAGTGAAACTGAAGTTAGAGACCCCCCTAGTGAAACTGAAGTTAGAGACCCCCCTAGTGAGACTGAAGTGAGAGACCCCTAGTGAGACTGAGGTGAGAGACCCCCCTAGTGAGACTGAAGTGAGAGACCCCCCTAGTGAGACTGAAGTGAGAGACCCCCTAGTGAAACTGAAGTTAGAGACCCCCCTAGTGAAACTGAAGTTAGAGACCCCCCCTAGTGAGACTGAAATGAGAGACCCCCATAGTGAGACTGAAGTGAGAGACCCCCCTAGTGAGACTGAAGTGAGAGACCCCCCTAGTGAGACTGAAGTGAGAGACCCCCTAGTGAGACTGAGGTGAGATACCCCCCTAGTGAGACTGAAGTGAGAGACACCCTAGTGAGACTGAAGTGAGAGACCTCCCTAGTGAGACTGAAGTGAGAAACACCCTAGTGAGACTGAAATGAGAGACCTCCCTAGTTAAACTGAAGTGAGAGACCCCCCTAGTGAGACTGAAGTGAGAGACCCCCCTAGTGAGACTGAAGTGATGGACCCCACTAGTGAGACTGAAGTGAGAGACCCCCTAGTGAGAATGATGTGAGAGACCCCCTATTGAGACTGAAGTTAGAGACCACCCTAGTGAGACTGAAGTGAGGGACCCCCTAGTGAGACTGAGGTGAGGGACCCCCCTAGTGAGGCTGAAGTGAGAGACCTCCCTAGTGAGACTGAAGTGAGAGACCCCCTAGTGAGACTGAAGTGAGAGACCTCCCTAGTGAGACTGAGGTGAGAGACCTCCCTAGTGAGACTGAGGTGAGAGACCTCCCTAGTGAGACTGAGGTGAGAGACCCCCTTGTGAGACTGAAGTGAGAGACCTCCCTAGTGAGACTGAAGTGAGAGAACCCCTAGTGAAACTGAAGTTAGAGACCCCCCTAGTGAGACTGAAATGAGAGACCCCATAGTGAGACTGAAGTGAGAGTCCCCCTAGTGAGACTGAAGTGAGGGACCCCCCTAGTGAGACTGAAGTGAGAGACCCCCTAGTGAGACTGAAGTGAGAGACTCCCTAGTGAGACTGAGGTGAGAGAACCCCCTAGTGAGGCTGAGGTGAGAGACCCCCCTAGTGAGACTGAGGTGAGAGAACCCCCTAGTGAGACTGAAGTGAGAGACCCCCTATTGAGACTGAAGTGAGAGACCCCTTAGTGAGACTGAATTGAGATACCCCCTATTGAGACTGAAGTGAGAGACCTCCCTAGTGAGACTGAAGTGAGAGACCCCCCTAGTGAGACTGAAGTGAGAGACCTCCCTAGTAAGACTGAAGTGAGAGACCCCCCTAGTGAGACTGAGGTGAGAGACCCCCCTAGTGAGACTGAAATGAGAGACCCCCATAGTGAGACTGAAGTTAGAGACCCCCCTAGTGAGACTGAAATGAGAGACCCCCATAGTGAGACTGAAGTGAGAGACCCCCCTAGTGAGACTGAAGTGAGAGACCCCCTAGTGAGACTGAGGTGAGAGACCCCCCTAGTGAGATTGAAGTGAGAGACCCCCCTAGTGAGACTGAAGTGAGAGACACCCTAGTGAGACTGAAGTGAGAGACCTCCCTAGTGAGATTGAAGTGAGAGACACCCTAGTGAGACTCAAGTGAGAGACCTCCCTAGTGAGATTGAAGTGAGAGACACCCCTAGTGAGACTGAAGTGAGAGACCCCCCTTAGTGTGACTGAAGGGAGGGACCCGCCTAGTGAGACTGAAGTGAGAGACCCCCTAGTGAGAATGACGTGAGAGACCCCCCTAGTGAGACTGAAGTGAGAGACCCCCCTAGTGAGACTGAAGTGAGAGACCCCCTAGTGAGACTGAAGTGAGAGACCCACCTAGTGAGACTGAAGTGAGAGACCCCCCTAGTGAGACTGAAGTGAGGGACCCCCTAGTGATACTGATGTGAGAGACCCCCCTAGTGAGACTGAAATGAGAGACCCCCATAGTGAGACTGAAGTTAGAGACCCCCCTAGTGAGACTGAAATGAGAGACCCCCATAGTGAGACTGAAGTGAGAGACCCCCCTAGTGAGACTGAAGTGAGAGACCCCCTAGTGAGACTGAGGTGAGAGACCCCCCTAGTGAGACTGAAGTGAGGGACCCCCCTAGTGAGACTGAAGTGAGAGACTCCCTAGTGAGACTGAGGTGAGAGAACCCCCTAGTGAGGCTGAGGTGAGAGACCCCCTAGTGAGACTGAGGTGAGAGACCCCCCTAGTGAGACTGAGGTGAGAGAACCAACTAGTGAGACTGAAGTGAGAGACCCCCTAGTGAGACTGAAGTGAGAGACCTCCCTAGTGAGACTGAGGTGAGAGACCCCCTAGTGAGACTGAAGTGAGAGACCTCCCTAGTGAGACTGAAGTGAGAGACTCCCCTAGTGAGACTGAAGTGAGAGACCCCCTAGTGAAACTGAAGTTAGGGACCCCCCTAGTGAGACTGAAATGAGAGACCCCCATAGTGAGACTGAAGTGAGAGACCCCCTAGTGAGACTGAAGTGAGGGACCCCCCTAGTGAGACTGAAGTGAGAGACTCCCTAGTGAGACTGAAGTGAGAGACCCCCCTAGTGAGACTGAAGTGAGAGACCCCCCTAGTGAGACTGAAGTGAGAGACCTCCCTAGTGAGACTGAAGTGAGAGACCCCCTAGTGAAACAGAAGTGAGAGACCCCCTAGTGAGACTGAAGTGAGAGACCCCCTAGTGAGACTGAAGTGAGAGACCCCCCTAGTGAGACTGAAGTGAGAGACCCCCCTAGTGAGACTGAGGTGAGAGACCCCCCTAGTGAGACTGAAATGAGAGACCCCCATAGTGAGACTGAAGTTAGAGACCCCCCTAGTGAGACTGAAATGAGAGACCCCCATAGTGAGACTGAAGTGAGAGACCCCCCTAGTGAGACTGAAGTGAGAGACCCCCTAGTGAGACTGAGGTGAGAGACCCCCCTAGTGAGACTGAAGTGAGAGACCCCCCTAGTGAGACTGAAGTGAGAGACACCCTAGTGAGACTGAAGTGAGAGACCTCCCTAGTGAGATTGAAGTGAGAGACACCCTAGTGAGACTGAAGTGAGAGACCTCCCTAGTGAGACTGAAATGAGAGACCCCCCTAGTGAGACTGAAGTGAGAGACCCCCCTAGTGTGACTGAAGGGAGGGACCCCCCTAGTGAGACTGAAGTGAGAGACCCCCTAGTGAGAATGACGTGAGAGACCCCCCTAGTGAGACTGAAGTGAGAGACCCCCTAGTGAGACTGAAGTGAGAGACCCACCTAGTGAGACTGAAGTGAGAGACCCCCCTAGTGAGCCTGAAGTGAGGGACCCCCTAGTGAGACTGAGGTAAGAGACCCCCCTAGTGAGACTGAAATGAGAGACCCCCATAGTGAGACTGAAGTTAGAGACCCCCCTAGTGAGACTGAAATGAGAGACCCCCATAGTGAGACTGAAGTGAGAGACCCCCCTAGTGAGACTGAAGTGAGAGACCCCCTAGTGAGACTGAGGTGAGAGACCCCCCTAGTGAGACTGAAGTGAGAGACCCCACTAGTGAGACTGAAGTGAGAGACACCCTAGTGAGACTGAAGTGAGAGACCTCCCTAGTGAGATTGAAGTGAGAGACACCCTAGTGAGACTGAAGTGAGAGACCTCCCTAGTGAGACTGAAATGAGAGACCCCCTAGTGAAACTGAAGTTAGAGACCCCCCTAGTGAAACTGAAGTTAGAGACCCCCCTAGTGAGACTGAAGTGAGAGACCCCTAGTGAGACTGAGGTGAGAGACCCCCCTAGTGAGACTGAAGTGAGAGACCCCCCTAGTGAGACTGAAGTGAGAGACCCCCTAGTGAAACTGAAGTTAGAGACCCCCCTAGTGAAACTGAAGTTAGAGACCCCCCCTAGTGAGACTGAAATGAGAGACCCCCATAGTGAGACTGAAGTGAGAGACCCCCCTAGTGAGACTGAAGTGAGAGACCCCCCTAGTGAGACTGAAGTGAGAGACCCCCTAGTGAGACTGAGGTGAGATACCCCCCTAGTGAGACTGAAGTGAGAGACCCCCCTAGTGAGACTGAAGTGAGAGACCCCCTAGTGAGACTGAAGTGAGAGACCTCCCTAGTGAGACTGAAGTGAGAGACACCCTAGTGAGACTGAAATGAGAGACCTCCCTAGTTAAACTGAAGTAAGAGACCCCCCTAGTGAGACTGAAGTGAGAGACCCCCCTAGTGAGACTGAAGTGATGGACCCCACTAGTGAGACTGAAGTGAGAGACCCCCTAGTGAGAATGATGTGAGAGACCCCCTAGTGAGACTGAAGTTAGAGACCACCCTAGTGAGACTGAAGTGAGGGACCCCCTAGTGAGACTGAGGTGAGGGACCCCCCTAGTGAGGCTGAAGTGAGAGACCTCCCTAGTGAGACTGAAGTGAGAGACCCCCTAGTGAGACTGAAGTGAGAGACCTCCCTAGTGAGACTGAGGTGAGAGACCCCCTAGTGAGACTGAAGTGAGAGACCTCCCTAGTGAGACTGAGGTGAGAGACCCCCTTGTGAGACTGAAGTGAGAGACCTCCCTAGTGAGACTGAAGTGAGAGAACCCCTAGTGAAACTGAAGTTAGAGACCCCCCTAGTGAGACTGAAATGAGAGACCCCATAGTGAGACTGAAGTGAGAGTCCCCCTAGTGAGACTGAAGTGAGGGACCCCCCTAGTGAGACTGAAGTGAGAGACTCCCTAGTGAGACTGAGGTGAGAGAACCCCCTAGTGAGGCTGAGGTGAGAGACCCCCTAGTGAGACTGAGGTGAGAGACCCCCCTAGTGAGACTGAGGTGAGAGAACCCCCTAGTGAGACTGAAGTGAGAGACCCCCTATTGAGACTGAAGTGAGAGACCCCTTAGTGAGACTGAATTGAGATACCCCCTATTGAGACTGAAGTGAGAGACCTCCCTAGTGAGACTGAAGTGAGAGACCCCCCTAGTGAGACTGAAGTGAGAGACCTCCCTAGTGAGACTGAAGTGAGAGACCCCCTAGTTAAACAGAAGTGAGAGACCCCCTAGTGAGACTGAAGTGAGAGACCCCCCTAGTGAGACTGAAGTGAGAGACCCTCCTAGTGAGACTGAAGTGAGAGACCCCCTAGTGAGACTGAAGTGAGAGACCCCCCTAGTGAGACTGAGGTGAGAGACCCCCCTAGTGAGACTGAAATGAGAGACCCCCATAGTGAGACTGAAGTTAGAGACCCCCCTAGTGAGACTGAAATGAGAGACCCCCATAGTGAGACTGAAGTGAGAGACCCCCCTAGTGAGACTGAAGTGAGAGACCCCCTAGTGAGACTGAGGTGAGAGACCCCCCTAGTGAGATTGAAGTGAGAGACCCCCCTAGTGAGACTGAAGTGAGAGACCCCCCTTAGTGTGACTGAAGGGAGGGACCCCCTAGTGAGAATGACGTGAGAGACCCCCCTAGTGAGACTGAAGTGAGAGACCCCCCTAGTGAGACTGAAGTGAGAGACCCCCTAGTGAGACTGAAGTGAGAGACCCACCTAGTGAGACTGAAGTGAGAGACCCCCTAGTGAGACTGAAGTGAGAGACCCACCTAGTGAGACTGAAGTGAGAGACCCCCCTAGTGAGACTGAAGTGAGGGACCCCCTAGTGATACTGATGTGAGAGACCCCCCTAGTGAGACTGAAATGAGAGACCCCCATAGTGAGACTGAAGTTAGAGACCCCCCTAGTGAGACTGAAATGAGAGACCCCCATAGTGAGATTGAAGTGAGAGACACCCTAGTGAGACTCAAGTGAGAGACCCCCTAGTGAGACTGAGGTGAGAGACCCCCCTAGTGAAACTGAAGTTAGAGACCCCCCTAGTGTGACTGAAGGGAGGGACCCCCCTAGTGAGACTGAAGTGAGAGACCCCCTAGTGAGAATGACGTGAGAGACCCCCCAAGTGAGACTGAAGTGAGAGACCCCCCTAGTGAGACTGAAGTGAGAGACCCCCTAGTGAGACTGAAGTGAGAGACCCACCTAGTGAGACTGAAGTGAGAGACCCCCCTAGTGAGACTGAAGTGAGGGACCCCCTAGTGAGACTGATGTGAGAGACCCCCCTAGTGAGACTGAAATGAGAGACCCCCATAGTGAGACTGAAGTTAGAGACCCCCCTAGTGAGACTGAAATGAGAGACCCCCATAGTGAGACTGAAGTGAGAGACCCCCCTAGTGAGACTGAAGTGAGAGACCCCCTAGTGAGACTGAGGTGAGAGACCCCCCTAGTGAGACTGAAGTGAGAGACCCCCCTAGTGAGACTGAAGTGAGAGACCTCCCTAGTGAGATTGAAGTGAGAGACACCCTAGTGAGACTGAAGTGAGAGACCTCCCTAGTGAGACTGAAATGAGAGACCCCCTAGTGAAACTGAAGTTAGAGACCCCCCTAGTGAAACTGAAGTTAGAGACCCCCCTAGTGAGACTGAAGTGAGAGACCCCCCTAGTGAGACTGAAGTGAGAGACCCCCCTAGTGAGACTGAAGTGAGAGACCCCCTAGTGAAACTGAAGTTAGAGACCCCCCTAGTGAAACTGAAGTTAGAGACCCCCCTAGTGAGACTGAAGTGAGAGACCCCCTAGTGAGACTGAAGTGAGAGACCCCCCTAGTGAGACTGAAGTGAGAGACCCCCCTAGTGAGACTGAAGTGAGAGACCCCCTAGTGAAACTGAAGTTAGAGACCCCCCTAGTGAAACTGAAGTTAGAGACCCCCCTAGTGAGACTGAAATGAGAGACCCCCATAGTGAGACTGAAGTGAGAGACCCCCCTAGTGAGACTGAAGTGAGAGACCCCCTAGTGAGACTGAGGTGAGAGACCCCCCTAGTGAGACTGAAGTGAGAGACCCCCCTAGTGAGACTGAAGTGAGAGACCCCCCTAGTGAGACTGAAGTGAGAGACCCCCCTAGTGAGACTGAAGTGAGAGACCCCCTAGTGAGACTGAGGTGAGAGACCCCCCTAGTGAGACTGAAGTGAGAGACCCCCCTAGTGAGACTGAAGTGAGAGACCCCCCTAGTGAGACTGAAGTGAGAGACCCCCCTAGTGAGACTGAAGTGAGAGACCCCCTAGTGAGACTGAGGTGAGAGACCACCCTAGTGAGACTGAAGTGAGAGACCCCCCTAGTGAGACTGTAGTGAGAGACACCCTAGTGAGACTGAAGTGAGAGACACCCTAGTGAGACTGAAATGAGAGACCTCCCTAGTGAGACTGAAGTGAATGACCCCCCTAGTGAGACTGAAGTGAGAGACAACCCTAGTGAGACTGAAGTGATGGACCCCCCTAGTGAGACTGAAGTGAGAGACCCCCTAGTGAGAATGATGTGAGAGACCCCCTAGTGAGACTGAAGTGAGAGACCACCCTAGTGAGACTGAAGTGAGAGACCCCCTAGTGAGACTGAGGTGAGGGACCCCCCTAGTGAGGCTGAAGTGTGAGACTCCCCTAGTGAGACTGAAGTGAGAGAACCCCTAGTGAGACTGAAGTGAGAGACCCCCTAGTGAGACTGAAGTGAGAGACCCCCCCCCAGTGAGACTGAAGTGAGAGACCTCCCTAGTGAGACTGAAGTGAGAGACCCCCTAGTGAGACTGAAGTGAGAGACCTCCCTATTGAGACTGAGGTGAGAGACCCCCTAGTGAGACTGAGGTGAGGGACCCCCCTAGTGAGGCTGAAGTGAGAGACTCCCCTAGTGAGACTGAAGTGAGAGACCCCCTAGTGTGACTGAAGTGAGAGACCACCCTAGTGAGACTGAAGTGAGAGACCCCCTAGTGAGACTGAGGTGAGGGACCCCCCTAGTGAGACTGAAGTGAGAGACTCCCCTAGTGAGACTGAAGTGAGAGACCCCCTAGTGAGACTGAAGTGAGAGACCCCCTAGTGAGACTGAAGTGAGAGACCCCCCCAGTGAGACTGAAGTGAGAGACCTCCCTAGTGAGACTGAAGTGAGAGACCCCCTAGTGAGACTGAAATGAGAGACCCCCCTAGTGAGACTGAAGTGAGAGACCCCCCTAGTGTGACTGAAGGGAGGGACCCCCCTAGTGAGACTGAAGTGAGAGACCTCCCTAGTGAGAATGACGTGAGAGACCCCCCAAGTGAGACTGAAGTGAGAGACCCCCCTAGTGAGACTGAAGTGAGAGACCCCCCTAGTGAAACTGAAGTGAGAGACCCCCTAGTGAGACTGAAGTGAGAGACCCACCTAGTGAGACTGAAGTGAGAGACCCCCTAGTGAGACTGAAGTGAGAGACCCCCCTAGTGAGACTGAAGTGAGAGACCCCCCTAGTGAGACTGAAGTGAGAGACCCACCTAGTGAGACTGAAGTGAGAGACCCCCTAGTGAGACTGAAGTGAGGGACCCCCTAGTGAGACTGATGTGAGAGACCCCCCTAGTGAGACTGAAATGAGAGACCCCCATAGTGAGACTGAAGTTAGAGACCCCCCTAGTGAGACTGAAATGAGAGACCCCCATAGTGAGACTGAAGTGAGAGACCCCCCTAGTGAGACTGAAGTGAGAGACCCCCCTAGTGAGACTGAAGTGAGAGACCCCTTAGTGAGACTGAGGTGAGAGACCCCCCTAGTGAGACTGAAGTGAGAGACCCCCCTAGTGAGACTGAAGTGAGAGACCCCCCTAGTGAGACTGAAGTGAGAGACCCCCCTAGTGAGACTGAAGTGAGAGACACCCTAGTGAGACTGAAGTGAGAGTCCTCCCTAGTGAGATTGAAGTGAGAGACACCCTAGTGAGACTGAAGTGAGAGACCTCCCTAGTGAGACTGAAATGAGAGACCCCCTAGTGAAACTGAAGTTAGAGACCCCCCTAGTAAAAATGAAGTTAGAGACCCCCCTAGTGAGACTGAAGTGAGAGACCCCCTAGTGAGACTGAAGTGAGAGACCCCCCTAGTGAGACTGAAGTGAGAGACCCCCCTAGTGAGACTGAAGTGAGAGACCCCCTAGTGAAACTGAAGTTAGAGACCCCCCTAGTAAAAATGAAGTTAGAGACCCCCCTAGTGAGACTGAAGTGAGAGACCCCCTAGTGAGACTGAAGTGAGAGACCCCCCTAGTGAGACTGAAGTGAGAGACCCCTAGTGAGACTGAAGTGAGAGACCCCCTAGTGAAACTGAAGTGAGAGACCCCCTAGTGAAACTGAAGTTAGAGACCCCCCTAGTGAAACTGAAGTTAGAGACCCCCCTAGTGAGACTGAAATGAGAGACCCCCATAGTGAGACTGAAGTGAGAGACCCCCCTAGTGAGACTGAAGTGAGAGACCCCCTAGTGAGACTGAGGTGAGAGACCCCCCTAGTGAGACTGAAGTGAGAGACCCCCCTAGTGAGACTGAAGTGAGAGACCCCCCTAGTGAGACTGAAGTGAGAGACCCCCCTAGTGAGACTGAAGTGAGAGACCCCCTAGTGAGACTGAGGTGAGAGACCCCCCTAGTGAGACTGAAGTGAGAGACCCCCCTAGTGAGACTGTAGTGAGAGACACCCTAGTGAGACTGAAGTGAGAGACCTCCCTAGTGAGACTGAAGTGAGAGACACCCTAGTGAGACTGAAATGAGAGACCTCCCTAGTGAGACTGAAGTGAATGACCCCCCTAGTGAGACTGAAGTGAGAGACCCCCCTAGTGAAACTGAAGTTAGAGACCCCCCTAGTGAAACTGAAGTTAGAGACCCCCCTAGTGAAACTGAAGTTAGAGACCCCCCTAGTGAGACTGAAGTGAGAGACCCCCTAGTGAGACTGAAGTGAGAGACCCCCCTAGTGAGACTGAAGTGAGAGACCCCCCTAGTGAGACTGAAGTGAGAGACCCCCTAGTGAAACTGAAGTTAGAGACCCCCCTAGTGAAACTGAAGTTAGAGACCCCCCTAGTGAGACTGAAATGAGAGACCCCCATAGTGAGACTGAAGTGAGAGACCCCCCTAGTGAGACTGAAGTGAGAGACCCCCTAGTGAGACTGAGGTGAGAGACCCCCGTAGTGAGACTGAAGTGAGAGACCCCCCTAGTGAGACTGAAGTGAGAGACCCCCCTAGTGAGACTGAAGTGAGAGACCCCCCTAGTGAGACTGAAGTGAGAGACCCCCTAGTGAGACTGAGGTGAGAGACCCCCCTAGTGAGACTGAATTGAGAGACCCCCCTAGTGAGACTGTAGTGAGAGACACCCTAGTGAGACTGAAGTGAGAGACACCCTAGTGAGACTGAAATGAGAGACCTTCCTAGTGAGACTGAAGTGAATGACCCCCCTAGTGAGACTGAAGTGAGAGACAACCCTAGTGAGACTGAAGTGATGGACCCCCCTAGTGAGACTGAAGTGAGAGACCCCCTAGTGAGAATGATGTGAGAGACCCCCTAGTGAGACTGAAGTGAGAGACCACCCTAGTGAGACTGAAGTGAGAGACCCCCTAGTGAGACTGAGGTGAGGGACCCCCCTAGTGAGGCTGAAGTGTGAGACTCCCCTAGTGAGACTGAAGTGAGTGAACCCCTAGTGAGACTGAAGTGAGAGACCCCCTAGTGAGACTGAAGTGAGAGACCCCCCCCAGTGAGACTGAAGTGAGAGACCTCCCTAGTGAGACTGAAGTGAGAGACCCCCTAGTGAGACTGAAGTGAGAGACCTCCCTAGTGAGACTGAGGTGATAGACCCCCTAGTGAGACTGAGGTGAGGGACCCCCCTAGTGAGGCTGAAGTGAGAGACTCCCCTAGTGAGACTGAAGTGAGAGACCCCCTAGTGTGACTGAAGTGAGAGACCACCCTAGTGAGACTGAAGTGAGAGACCCCCTAGTGAGACTGAGGTGAGGGACCCCCCTAGTGAGACTGAAGTGAGAGACTCCCCTAGTGAGACTGAAGTGAGAGACCCCCTAGTGAGACTGAAGTGAGAGACCCCCTAGTGAGACTGAAGTGAGAGACCCCCCCAGTGAGACTGAAGTGAGAGACCTCCCTAGTGAGACTGAATTGAGAGACCCCCTAGTGAGACTGAAGTGAGAGACCTCCCTAGTGAGACTGAGGTGAGAGACCCCCTAGTGAGACTGAGGTGAGGGACCCCCCTAGTGAGGCTGAAGTGAGAGACTCCCCTAGTGAGACTGAAGTGAGAGACCCCCTAGTGAGACTGAATTGAGAGACCCCCTAGTGAGACTGAAGTGAGAGACCCCCCCAGTGAGACTGAAGTGAGAGACACCCTAGTGAGACTGAAGTGAGAGACCTCCCTAGTGAGATTGAAGTGAGAGACACCCTAGTGAGACTGAAGTGAGAGACCTCCCTAGTGAGACTGAAATGAGAGACCCCCCTAGTGAGACTGAAGTGAGAGACCCCCCTAGTGTGACTGAAGGGAGGGACCCCCCTAGTGAGACTGAAGTGAGAGACCTCCCTAGTGAGAATGACGTGAGAGACCCCCCAAGTGAGACTGAAGTGAGAGACCCCCCTAGTGAGACTGAAGTGAGAGACCCCCTAGTGAGACTGAAGTGAGAGACCCCCCCAGTGAGACTGAAGTGAGAGACCCCCATAGTGAGACTGAAGTTAGAGACCCCCCTAGTGAGACTGAAATGAGAGACCCCCATAGTGAGACTGAAGTGAGAGACCCCCCTAGTGAGACTGAAGTGAGAGACCCCCTAGTGAGACTGAGGTGAGAGACCCCCCTAGTGAGACTGAAGTGAGAGACCCCCCTAGTGAGACTGAAGTGAGAGACCCCCCTAGTGAGACTGAAGTGAGAGACCCCCCTAGTGAGACTGAAGTGAGAGACCCTCCTAGTGAGACTGAAGTGAGAGACACCCTAGTGAGACTGAAGTGAGAGACCTCCCTAGTGAGATTGAAGTGAGAGACACCCTAGTGAGACTGAAGTGAGAGACCTCCCTAGTGAGACTGAAATGAGAGACCCCCTAGTGAAACTGAAGTTAGAGACCCCCCTAGTGAAACTGAAGTTAGAGACCCCCCTAGTGAGACTGAAGTGAGAGACCCCCTAGTGAGACTGAAGTGAGAGACCCCCCTAGTGAGACTGAAGTGAGAGACCCCCCTAGTGAGACTGAAGTGAGAGACTCCCTAGTGAAACTGAAGTTAGAGACCCCCCTAGTGAAACTGAAGTTAGAGACCCCCCTAGTGAGACTGAAATGAGAGACCCCATAGTGAGACTGAAGTGAGAGACCCCCCTAGTGAGACTGAAGTGAGAGACCCCCTAGTGAGACTGAGGTGAGAGACCCCCCTAGTGAGACTGAAGTGAGAGACCCCCCTAGTGAGACTGAAGTGAGAGACCCCCCTAGTGAGACTGAAGTGAGAGACCCCCCTAGTGAGACTGAAGTGAGAGACCCCCTAGTGAGACTGAGGTGAGAGACCCCCCTAGTGAGACTGAAGTGAGAGACCCCCCTAGTGAGACTGAAGTGAGAGACCCCCCTAGTGAGACTGTAGTGAGAGACACCCTAGTGAGACTGAAGTGAGAGACCTCCCTAGTGAGACTGAAGTGAGAGACACCCTAGTGAGACTGAAATGAGAGACCTCCCTAGTGAGACTGAAGTGAATGACCCCCCTAGTGAGACTGAAGTGAGAGACAACCCTAGTGAGACTGAAGTGATGGACCCCCCTAGTGAGACTGAAGTGAGAGACCCCCTAGTGAGAATGATGTGAGAGACCCCCTAGTGAGACTGAAGTGAGAGACCACCCTAGTGAGACTGAAGTGAGAGACCCCCTAGTGAGACTGAGGTGAGGGACCCCCCTAGTGAGGCTGAAGTGAGAGACTCCCCTAGTGAGACTGAAGTGAGAGACCCCCTAGTGAGACTGAAGTGAGAGACCCCCTAGTGAGACTGAAGTGAGAGACCCCCTAGTGAGACTGAAGTGAGAGACCCCCCCAGTGAGACTGAAGTGAGAGACCTCCCTAGTGAGACTGAAGTGAGAGACCCCCTAGTGAGACTGAAGTGAGAGACCTCCCTAGTGAGACTGAGGTGAGAGACCCCCTAGTGAGACTGAGGTGAGGGACCCCCCTAGTGAGGCTGAAGTGAGAGACTCCCCTAGTGAGACTGAAGTGAGAGACCCCCTAGTGAGACTGAATTGAGAGACCCCCTAGTGAGACTGAAGTGAGAGACCCCCCCAGTGAGACTGAAGTGAGAGACCTCCCTAGTGAGACTGAAGTGAGAGACCCCCTAGTGAGACTAAAGTGAGAGACCTCCCTAGTGAGACTGAGGTGAGAGACCCCCTAGTGAGACTGAAGTGAGAGACCTCTCTAGTGAGACTGAAGTGAGAGACTCCCCTAGTGAGTCTGAAGTGAGAGACACCCTAGTGAAACTGAAGTTAGAGACCCCCCTAGTGAGACTGAAATGAGAGACCCCCATAGTGAGACTGAAGTGAGAGACCCCCTAGTGAGACTGAAGTGAGGGACCCCCCTAGTGAGACTGAAGTGAGGGACCCCCCTAATGAGACTGAAGTGAGAGACTCCCTAGTGAGACTGAGGTGAGAGAACCCCCTAGTGAGGCTGAGGTGAGAGACCCCCTAGTGAGACGGAGGTGAGAGACCCCCCTAGTGAGACTGAGGTGAGAGAACCCCCTAGTGAGACTGAAGTGAGAGACCCCCTATTGAGACTGAAGTGAGAGACCCCTTAGTGAGACTGAATTGAGATACCCCCTATTGAGACTGAAGTGAGAGACCTCCCTAGTGAGACTGAAGTGAGAGACCCCCCTAGTGAGACTGAAATGAGAGACCCCCCTAGTGAGACTGAAGTGAGAGACCTCCCTAGTGAGACTGAAGTGAGAGACCCCCCTAGTGAGACTGAAGTGAGAGACCTCCCTAGTGAGACTGAAGTGAGAGACCCCCTAGTGAAACAGAAGTGAGAGACCCCCTAGTGAGACTGAAGTGAGAGACCTCCCTAGTGAGACTGAGGTGAGAGACCCCCTAGTGAGACTGAGGTGAGGGACCCCCCTAGTGAGGCTGAAGTGAGAGACTCCCCTAGTGAGACTGAAGTGAGAGACCCCCTAGTGAGACTGAATTGAGAGACCCCCTAGTGAGACTGAAGTGAGAGACCCCCCCAGTGAGACTGAAGTGAGAGACACCCTAGTGAGACTGAAGTGAGAGACCTCCCTAGTGAGATTGAAGTGAGAGACACCCTAGTGAGACTGAAGTGAGAGACCTCCCTAGTGAGACTGAAATGAGAGACCCCCCTAGTGAGACTGAAGTGAGAGACCCCCCTAGTGTGACTGAAGGGAGGGACCCCCCTAGTGAGACTGAAGTGAGAGACCCCCTAGTGAGAATGACGTGAGAGACCCCCCAAGTGAGACTGAAGTGAGAGACCCCCCTAGTGAGACTGAAGTGAGAGACCCCCTAGTGAGACTGAAGTGAGAGACCCCCCTAGTGAGACTGAAGTGAGAGACCCCCCTAGTGAGACTGAAGTGAGAGACCCCCTAGTGAAACTGAAGTTAGAGACCCCCCTAGTGAAACTGAAGTTAGAGACCCCCCTAGTGAGACTGAAATGAGAGACCCCCATAGTGAGACTGAAGTGAGAGACCCCCCTAGTGAGACTGAAGTGAGAGACCCCCTAGTGAGACTGAGGTGAGAGACCCCCCCTAGTGAGACTGAAGTGAGAGAACCCCCTAGTGAGACTGAAGTGAGAGACCCCCTAGTGAGACTGAAGTGAGAGACCCCCCTAGTGAGACTGAAGTGAGAGACCCCCTAGTGAGACTGAGGTGAGAGACCCCCCTAGTGAGACTGAAGTGAGAGACCCCCCTAGTGAGACTGTAGTGAGAGACACCCTAGTGAGACTGAAGTGAGAGACCTCCCTAGTGAGACTGAAGTGAGAGACACCCTAGTGAGACTGAAATGAGAGACCTCCCTAGTGAGACTGAAGTGAATGACCCCCCTAGTGAGACTGAAGTGAGAGACAACCCTAGTGAGACTGAAGTGATGGACCCCCCTAGTGAGACTGAAGTGAGAGACCCCCTAGTGAGAATGATGTGAGAGACCCCCTAGTGAGACTGAAGTGAGAGACCACCCTAGTGAGACTGAAGTGAGAGACCCCCTAGTGAGACTGAGGTGAGGGACCCCCCTAGTGAGGCTGAAGTGAGAGACTCCCCTAGTGAGACTGAAGTGAGAGACCCCCTAGTGAGACTGAAGTGAGAGACCCCCTAGTGAGACTGAAGTGAGAGACCCCCCCCAGTGAGACTGAAGTGAGAGACCTCCCTAGTGAGACTGAAGTGAGAGACCCCCTAGTGAGACTGAAGTGAGAGACCTCCCTAGTGAGACTGAGGTGAGAGACCCCCTAGTGAGACTGAGGTGAGGGACCCCCCTAGTGAGGCTGAAGTGAGAGACTCCCCTAGTGAGACTGAAGTGAGAGACCCCCTAGTGAGACTGAATTGAGAGACCCCCTAGTGAGACTGAAGTGAGAGACCCCCCCAGTGAGACTGAAGTGAGAGACACCCTAGTGAGACTGAAGTGAGAGACCTCCCTAGTGAGATTGAAGTGAGAGACACCCTAGTGAGACTGAAGTGAGAGACCTCCCTAGTGAGACTGAAATGAGAGACCCCCCTAGTGAGACTGAAGTGAGAGACCCCCCTAGTGTGACTGAAGGGAGGGACCCCCCTAGTGAGACTGAAGTGAGAGACCCCCTAGTGAGACTGAAGTGAGAGACCCCCTAGTGAGACTGAAGTGAGAGACCACCCTAGTGAGAATGATGTGAGAGACCCCCTAGTGAGACTGAGGTGAGGGACCCCCCTAGTGAGGCTGAAGTGAGAGACTCCCCTAGTGAGACTGAAGTGAGAGACCCCCTAGTGAGACTGAATTGAGAGACCCCCTAGTGAGACTGAAGTGAGAGACCCCCCCCAGTGAGACTGAAGTGAGAGACCTCCCTAGTGAGACTGAGGTGAGAGACCCCCTAGTGAGACTGAGGTGAGGGACCCCCCTAGTGAGGCTGAAGTGAGAGACTCCCCTAGTGAGACTGAAGTGAGAGACCCCCTAGTGAGACTGAATTGAGAGACCCCCTAGTGAGACTGAAGTGAGAGACCCCCCCCCAGTGAGACTGAAGTGAGAGACCTCCCTAGTGAGACTGAAGTGAGAGACCCCCTAGTGAGACTGAAGTGAGAGACCCCCTATTGAGACTGAAGTGAGAGACCCCTTAGTGAGACTGAATTGAGATACCCCCTATTGAGACTGAAGTGAGAGACCTCCCTAGTGAGACTGAAGTGAGAGACCCCCCTAGTGAGACTGAAATGAGAGACCCCCCTAGTGAGACTGAAGTGAGAGACCTCCCTAGTGAGACTGAAGTGAGAGACCCCCCTAGTGAGACTGAAGTGAGAGACCTCCCTAGTGAGACTAAAGTGAGTGACCCCCTAGTGAAACAGAAGTGAGAGACCCCCTAGTGAGACTGAAGTGAGAGACCCCCCTAGTGAGACTGAAGTGAGAGACCCCCCTAGTGAGACTGAAGTGAGAGACCCCCTAGTGAGACTGAAGTGAGAGACCCCCCTAGTGAGACTGTAGTGAGAGACCCCCCTAGTGAGACTGAAATGAGAGACCCCCATAGTGAGACTGAAGTGAGAGACCCCCCTAGTGAGACTGAAGTGAGAGACCCCCTAGTGAGACTGAGGTGAGAGACACCCTAGTGAGACTGAAGTGAGAGACCTCCCTAGTGAGATTGAAGTGAGAGACACCCTAGTGAGACTGAAGTGAGAGACCTCCCTAGTGAGACTGAAATGAGAGACCCCCTAGTGAGACTGAAGTGAGAGACCCCCCTAGTGTGACTGAAGGGAGGGACCCCCCTAGTGAGACTGAAGTGAGAGACCCCCTAGTGAGAATGACGTGAGAGACCCCCCTAGTGAGACTGAAGTGAGAGACCCCCCTGGTGAGACTGAAGTGAGAGACCCCCTAGTGAGACTGAAGTGAGAGACCCACCTAGTGAGACTGAAGTGAGAGACCCCCCTAGTGAGACTGAGGTGAGAGACCCCCCTAGTGAGACTGAAATGAGAGACCCCCATAGTGAGACTGAAGTTAGAGACCCCCCTAGTGAGACTGAAATGAGAGACCCCCATAGTGAGACTGAAGTGAGAGACCCCCCTAGTGAGACTGAAGTGAGAGACCCCCTAGTGAGACTAAGGTGAGAGACCCCCCTAGTGAGACTGAAGTGAGAGACCCCCCTAGTGAGACTGAAGTGAGAGACACCCTAGTGAGACTGAAGTGAGAGACCTCCCTAGTGAGATTGAAGTGAGAGACACCCTAGTGAGACTGAAGTGAGAGACCTCCCTAGTGAGACTGAAATGAGAGACCCCCCTAGTGAGACTGAAATGAGAGACCTCCCTAGTGAGACTGAAGTGAGAGACAACCCTAGTGAGACTGAAGTGATGGACCCCCCTAGTGAGACTGAAGTGAGAGACCCCCTAGTGAGAATGATGTGAGAGACCCCCTAGTGAGACTGAAGTGAGAGACCACCCTAGTGAGACTGAAGTGAGAGACCCCCTAGTGAGACTGAGGTGAGGGACCCCCCTAGTGAGGCTGAAGTGAGAGACTCCCCTAGTGAGACTGAAGTGAGAGACCCCCTAGTGAGACTGAAGTGAGAGACCCCCTAGTGAGACTGAAGTGAGAGACCCCCCCCAGTGAGACTGAAGTGAGAGACCTCCCTAGTGAGACTGAAGTGAGAGACCCCCTAGTGAGACTGAAGTGAGAGACCTCCCTAGTGAGACTGAGGTGAGAGACCCCCCTAGTGAGACTGAAGTGAGAGACCCCCTAGTGAGACTGAAGTGAGAGACCCCCCTAGTGAGACTGTAGTGAGAGACCCCCCTAGTGAGACTGAAATGAGAGACCCCCATAGTGAGACTGAAGTTAGAGACCCCCCTAGTGAGACTGAAATGAGAGACCCCCATAGTGAGACTGAAGTGAGAGACCCCCCTAGTGAGACTGAGGTGAGAGACACCCTAGTGAGACTGAGGTGAGAGACACCCTAGTGAGACTGAAGTGAGAGACCTCCCTAGTGAGATTGAAGTGAGAGACACCCTAGTGAGACTGAAGTGAGAGACCACACTAGTGAGACTGAAATGAGAGACCCCCCTAGTGAGACTGAAGTGAGAGACCCCCCTAGTGTGACTGAAGGGAGGGACCCCCCTAGTGAGACTGAAGTGAGAGACCCCCTAGTGAGAATGACGTGAGAGACCCCCCTAGTGAGACTGAAGTGAGAGACCCCCCTGGTGAGACTGAAGTGAGAGACCCCCTAGTGAGACTGAAGTGAGAGACCCACCTAGTGAGACTGAAGTGAGAGACCCCCCTAGTGAGACTGAGGTGAGAGACCCCCCTAGTGAGACTGAAATGAGAGACCCCCATAGTGAGACTGAAGTTAGAGACCCCCCTAGTGAGACTGAAATGAGAGACCCCCATAGTGAGACTGAAGTGAGAGACCCCCCTAGTGAGACTGAAGTGAGAGACCCCCTAGTGAGACTGAGGTGAGAGACCCCCCTAGTGAGACTGAAGTGAGAGACCCCCCTAGTGAGACTGAAGTGAGAGACACCCTAGTGAGACTGAAGTGAGAGACCTCCCTAGTGAGATTGAAGTGAGAGACACCCTAGTGAGACTGAAGTGAGAGACCTCCCTAGTGAGACTGAAATGAGAGACCCCCCTAGTGAAACTGAAGTGAGAGACCCCCCTAGTGTGACTGAAGGGAGGGACCCCCCTAGTGAGACTGAAGTGAGAGACCCCCAAGTGAGAATGACGTGAGAGACCCCCTAGTGAGACTGAAGTGAGAGACCCCCCTAGTGAGACTGAAGTGAGAGACCCCCTAGTGAGACTGAAGTGAGAGACCCACCTAGTGAGACTGAAGTGAGAGACAACCCTAGTGAGACTGAAGTGAGAGACCCACCTAGTGAGACTGAAGTGAGAGACAACCCTAGTGAGACTGAAGTGATGGACCCCCCTAGTGAGACTGAAGTGAGAGACCCCCTAGTGAGAATGATGTGAGAGACCCCCTAGTGAGACTGAAGTGAGAGACCACCCTAGTGAGACTGAAGTGAGAGACCCCCTAGTGAGACTGAGGTGAGGGACCCCCCTAGTGAGGCTGAAGTGAGAGACTCCCCTAGTGAGACTGAAGTGAGAGACCCCCTAGTGAGACTGAAGTGAGAGACCCCCTAGTGAGACTGAAGTGAGAGACCCCCCCCAGTGAGACTGAAGTGAGAGACCTCCCTAGTGAGACTGAAGTGAGAGACCCCCTAGTGAGACTGAAGTGAGAGACCTCCCTAGTGAGACTGAGGTGAGAGACCCCCCTAGTGAGACTGAAGTGAGAGACCCCCTAGTGAGACTGAAGTGAGAGACCCCCCTAGTGAGACTGTAGTGAGAGACCCCCCTAGTGAGACTGAAATGAGAGACCCCCATAGTGAGACTGAAGTTAGAGACCCCCCTAGTGAGACTGAAATGAGAGACCCCCATAGTGAGACTGAAGTGAGAGACCCCCCTAGTGAGACTGAGGTGAGAGACACCCTAGTGAGACTGAGGTGAGAGACACCCTAGTGAGACTGAAGTGAGAGACCTCCCTAGTGAGATTGAAGTGAGAGACACCCTAGTGAGACTGAAGTGAGAGACCACACTAGTGAGACTGAAATGAGAGACCCCCCTAGTGAGACTGAAGTGAGAGACCCCCCTAGTGTGACTGAAGGGAGGGACCCCCCTAGTGAGACTGAAGTGAGAGACCCCCTAGTGAGAATGACGTGAGAGACCCCCCTAGTGAGACTGAAGTGAGAGACCCCCCTGGTGAGACTGAAGTGAGAGACCCCCTAGTGAGACTGAAGTGAGAGACCCACCTAGTGAGACTGAAGTGAGAGACCCCCCTAGTGAGACTGAGGTGAGAGACCCCCCTAGTGAGACTGAAATGAGAGACCCCCATAGTGAGACTGAAGTTAGAGACCCCCCTAGTGAGACTGAAATGAGAGACCCCCATAGTGAGACTGAAGTGAGAGACCCCCCTAGTGAGACTGAAGTGAGAGACCCCCTAGTGAGACTGAGGTGAGAGACCCCCCTAGTGAGACTGAAGTGAGAGACCCCCCTAGTGAGACTGAAGTGAGAGACACCCTAGTGAGACTGAAGTGAGAGACCTCCCTAGTGAGATTGAAGTGAGAGACACCCTAGTGAGACTGAAGTGAGAGACCTCCCTAGTGAGACTGAAATGAGAGACCCCCCTAGTGAAACTGAAGTGAGAGACCCCCCTAGTGTGACTGAAGGGAGGGACCCCCCTAGTGAGACTGAAGTGAGAGACCCCCAAGTGAGAATGACGTGAGAGACCCCCTAGTGAGACTGAAGTGAGAGACCCCCCTAGTGAGACTGAAGTGAGAGACCCCCTAGTGAGACTGAAGTGAGAGACCCACCTAGTGAGACTGAAGTGAGAGACCCCCCTAGTGAGACTGAAGTGAGGGACCCCCTAGTGAGACTGAAGTGAGAGACCCCCTAGTGAGACTGAAGTGAGAGACCCCCCTAGTGAGACTGAAGTGAGAGACCTCCCTAGTGATACTGAAGTGAGAGACCCCCTAGTGAGACTGAAGTGAGAGACCCCCCTAGTGAGACTGAAGTGAGAAACCCCCTTAGTGAGAGTGAAGTGAGAGACCCCCTAGTGGGACTTAAGTGAGAGACCCCCTAGTGAGACTGAAGTGAGAGACCCCCTTAGTGAGACTGAAGTGAGAGACCCGTTAGTGAGACTGAAGTGAGAGACCCCCCTAGTGAGACTGAAGTGAGAGACCCCCTAGTGAGACTGAAGTGAGAGACCTCCCTAGTGAGACTGAGGTGAGAGACCCCCTAGTGAGACTGAAGTGAGAGACCTCCCTAGTGAGACTGAGGTGAGAGACCCCCTTGTGAGACTGAAGTGAGAGACCTCCCTAGTGAGACTGAAGTGAGAGACCCCCTAGTGAAACTGAAGTTAGAGACCCCCCTAGTGAGACTGAAATGAGAGACCCCCATAGTGAGACTGAAGTGAGAGACCCCCTAGTGAGACTGAAGTGAGGGACCCCCCTAGTGAGACTGAAGTGAGAGACCCCCCTAGTGAGACTGAAGTGAGAGAATCCCTAGTGAGACTGAAGTGAGAGACCCCCTATTGAGACTGAAGTGAGAGGCCCCTTAGTGAGACTGAAGTGAGAGACACCCTAGTGAGACTGAAGTGAGAGACCTCCCTAGTGAGATTGAAGTGAGAGACACCCTAGTGAGACTGAAATGAGAGACCCCCTAGTGAAACTGAAGTTAGAGACCCCCCTAGTGAAACTGAAGTTAGAGACCCCCCTAGTGAGACTGAAGTGAGAGACCCCCTAGTGAGACTGAAGTGAGAGACCCCCCTAGTGAGACTGAAGTGAGAGACCCCCCTAGTGAGACTGAAGTGAGAGACCCCCTAGTGAAACTGAAGTTAGAGACCCCCCTAGTGAAACTGAAGTTAGAGACCCCCCTAGTGAGACTGAAATGAGAGACCCCCATAGTGAGACTGAAGTGAGAGACCCCCCTAGTGAGACTGAAGTGAGAGACCCCCTAGTGAGACTGAGGTGAGAGACCCCCCTAGTGAGACTGAAGTGAGAGACCCCCCTAGTGAGACTGAAGTGAGAGACCCCCCTAGTGAGACTGAAGTGAGAGACCCCCCTAGTGAGACTGAAGTGAGAGACCCCCTAGTGAGACTGAGGTGAGAGACCCCCCTAGTGAGACTGAAGTGAGAGACCCCCCTAGTGAGACTGTAGTGAGAGACACCCTAGTGAGACTGAAGTGAGAGACACCCTAGTGAGACTGAAATGAGAGACCTCCCTAGTGAGACTGAAGTGAATGACCCCCCTAGTGAGACTGAAGTGAGAGACAACCCTAGTGAGACTGAAGTGATGGACCCCCCTAGTGAGACTGAAGTGAGAGACCCCCTAGTGAGAATGATGTGAGAGACCCCCTAGTGAGACTGAAGTGAGAGACCACCCTAGTGAGACTGAAGTGAGAGACCCCCTAGTGAGACTGAGGTGAGGGACCCCCCTAGTGAGGCTGAAGTGAGAGACTCCCCTAGTGAGACTGAAGTGAGAGAACCCCTAGTGAGACTGAAGTGAGAGACCCCCTAGTGAGACTGAAGTGAGAGACCCCCCCCAGTGAGACTGAAGTGAGAGATCTCCCTAGTGAGACTGAAGTGAGAGACCCCCTAGTGAGACTGAAGTGAGAGACCTCCCTAGTGAGACTGAGGTGAGAGACCCCCTAGTGAAACTGAGGTGAGGGACCCCCCTAGTGAGGCTGAAGTGAGAGACTCCCCTAGTGAGACTGAAGTGAGAGACCCCCTAGTGTGACTGAAGTGAGAGACCACCCTAGTGAGACTGAAGTGAGAGACCCCCTAGTGAGACTGAGGTGAGGGACCCCCCTAGTGAGACTGAAGTGAGAGACTCCCCTAGTGAGACTGAAGTGAGAGACCCCCTAGTGAGACTGAAGTGAGAGACCCCCCCAGTGAGACTGAAGTGAGAGACCCCCCCAGTGAGACTGAAGTGAGAGACCTCCCTAGTGAGACTGAAGTGAGAGACCCCCTAGTGAGACTGAAGTGAGAGACCCCCCTAGTGAGACTGAAGTGAGAGACCCCCTAGTGAGACTGAAGTGAGAGACCCACCTAGTGAGACTGAAGTGAGAGACCCCCCTAGTGAGACTGAAGTGAGGGACCCCCTAGTGAGACTGATGTGAGAGACCCCCCTAGTGAGACTGAAATGAGAGACCCCCATAGTGAGACTGAAGTTAGAGACCCCCCTAGTGAGACTGAAATGAGAGACCCCCATAGTGAGACTGAAGTGAGAGACCCCCCTAGTGAGACTGAAGTGAGAGACCCCCCTAGTGAGACTGAAGTGAGAGACCCCCTAGTGAGACTGAGGTGAGAGACCCCCCTAGTGAGACTGAAGTGATAGACCCCCCTAGTGAGACTGAAGTGAGAGACCCCCCTAGTGAGACTGAAGTGAGAGACCCCCCTAGTGAGACTGAAGTGAGAGACACCCTAGTGAGACTGAAGTGAGAGACCTCCCTAGTGAGACTGAAGTGAGAGACACCCTAGCGAGACTGAAGTGAGAGACACCCTAGCGAGACTGAAGTGAGAGACCTCCCTAGTGAGACTGAAGTTAGAGACCCCCCTAGTGAAACTGAAGTTAGAGACCCCCCTAGTGAAACTGAAGTTAGAGACCCCCCTAGTGAGACTGAAGTGAGAGACCCCCTAGTGAGACTGAAGTGAGAGACCCCCCTAGTGAGACTGAAGTGAGAGACCCCCCTAGTGAGACTGAAGTGAGAGACCCCCTAGTGAAACTGAAGTTAGAGAACCCCTAGTGAAACTGAAGTTAGAGACCCCCCTAGTGAGACTGAAGTGAGAGACCCCCTAGTGAGACTGAAGTGAGAGACCCCCCTAGTGAGACTGAAGTGAGAGACCCCCCTAGTGAGACTGAAGTGAGAGACCCCCTAGTGAAACTGAAGTTAGAGACCCCCCTAGTGAAACTGAAGTTAGAGACCCCCCTAGTGAGACTGAAATGAGAGACCCCCATAGTGAGACATAGTGCAGCCTTTGCTCTTAAGCAGAAATGCTTTTAAGTAGAAATCTTTCAAGTAGTGGAAGTTTAAAAAAGGAAGTTGGGACCATTGATCTGCTTCTCATCTCATCTCATCTCTTGTCTTTTCTCAGGTAAAACATCTCAAATTGTCTGTGTGTCCTGCAATCCTCATACCCTGCTGTCTATTTAGCTAATTTTACTTCAATTTAGGTAAAACATCTCAAATTGTCTGTGTGTCCTGCAATCCTCATACCCTGCTGTCTATTTAGCTAATTTTACTTCAATTTAGGTAAAACATCTCAAATTGTCTGTGTGTCCTGCAATCCTCATACCCTGCTGTCTATTTAGCTAATTTTACTTCAATTTAGGTAAAACATCTCAAATTGTCTGTGTGTCCTGCAATCCTCATACCCTGCTGTCTATTTAGCTAATTTTACTTCAATTTAGGTAAAACATCTCAAATTGTCTGTGTGTCCTGCAATCCTCATACCCTGCTGTCTATTTAGCTAATTTTACTTCAATTTAGGTAAAACATCTCAAATTGTCTGTGTGTCCTGCAATCCTCATACCCTGCTGTCTATTTAGCTAATTTTACTTCAATTTAGGTAAAACATCTCAAATTGTCTGTGTGTCCTGCAATCCTCATACCCTGCTGTCTATTTAGCTAATTTTACTTCAATTTAGGTAAAACATCTCAAATTGTCTGTGTGTCCTGCAATCCTCATACCCTGCTGTCTATTTAGCTAATTTTACTTCAATTTAGGTAAAACATCTCAAATTGTCTGTGTGTCCTGCAATCCTCATACCCTGCTGTCTATTTAGCTAATTTTACTTCAATTTAGGTAAAACATCTCAAATTGTCTGTGTGTCCTGCAATCCTCATACCCTGCTGTCTATTTAGCTAATTTTACTTCAATTTAGGTAAAACATCTCAAATTGTCTGTGTGTCCTGCAATCCTCATACCCTGCTGTCTATTTAGCTAATTTTACTTCAATTTAGGTAAAACATCTCAAATTGTCTGTGTGTCCTGCAATCCTCATACCCTGCTGTCTATTTAGCTAATTTTACTTCAATTTAGGTAAAACATCTCAAATTGTCTGTGTAGAAATCATCCCCCTATTGCCTTAATGTAATTCATCTTTCACACTTGTGCAAGACAACACCCACCTTTGAAAAACAATTTGGTTTAACTACGCTCACATGTGCTAATTAAGTTTGTTGTACCAACCAGGTGACTTTCTACATGTATATAAGTAAACTTACAACAGCCATTGCTGCTAGCAGCCTTTGCTCTTAAGTAGAAATCTTTCAAGTAGTGGACGTTTAAAAAAGGAAGTAGTAGAAATCTTTCAAGTAGTGGAAGTTTAAAAAAGGAAGTAGTAGAAATCTTTCAAGTAGTGGAAGTTTAAAAAAGGAAGTAGTAGAAATCTTTCAAGTAGTGGAAGTTTAAAAAAGGAAGTAGTAGAAATCTTTCAAGTAGTGGAAGTTTAAAAAAGGAAGTTCAAAAAAGAAGTGGAAAAAGTGGACACACTCTACTGCTTCTGATTCCTGCATTTGAACTACGCTGGAAAGGAGGTTATCATCCCACTCTGCACATCTCAACACATTACTATTGCTGTGATGCCACCTTTACTTTTTATATTTACTGTAACCTTACTTATTTTCAAATTATGCACTTCCTTCCACCAGCCTCATGTCTCTAACTCTATTCATATTTCGCCATCTCTCCTTACTTCACCACTTCTCAGTTCACATGAACTCCTCTCTTACCTGCGCCCTCTGTCACCACACAGTTATGCCGCCTGCACTAAAACACACCCGTATAAATCATCCTCACACATTCTCTTTCTGTCCATGCTTCTCCTCCTTGCTTCTGGGGATATCTCTCCCAATCCTGGTCCCTGCCTTATTTCTACTTGCTCTCGTCCTCGCCTTCCACATGCAACTTCTACTCCTTCTGGTGTCAACCCCTCTAACCTCTTACCCATCCCCTGCCACCCTCCGTCCTCTCTCCCTTTCTCCTGTGCACTTTGGAATGCTCGCTCCCTCTCTAACAAGTTCCTCTCTGTGCATGACTTCTTTCTCTCTCACTCCCTGCTTCTCTTTGCTATAACTGAGACCTGGCTCACTCAGTCTGACTCTGCTCAGGAAGCTGCCCTCTCCTACGGTGGCCTTTCCTTCTCCCACACTCCACGCCCTGATGGCAGGGGTGGAGGCGTGGGGCTCCTGCTCTCCTCTCTCTGCCGTTACAGAACAGTTTCTATTCCCCCCTCTCTTGCTTTTCCCTCCTTCGAGGCTCACACAGTCCAGATCTTCTCTCCTCTCCCGGTCCATGTGGCGGTCATCTATCGCCCACCTTCCTCTACTCATCCCCCTTCTGCCTTTCTCTCTCACTTTGAATCCTGGCTCTCTTTCTTTCTCTCCTCAGACTCCCCTGTTCTTCTCCTTGGGGACTTCAATTGCCACATTGATGACCCCTCTCTCCCTTGGGCTTCCCGCTTTCTTTCTCTAACCTCTTCTTTTGGCCTTCAACAGTGGACTGCAGCCAGCACCCACAAGGATGGCCACTACTTAGACCTGGTTTTCACTAAAAACTTCTCTCTCTCCGACTTCTCCATTTCCCCTTTTCCTCTCTCTGACCATCACCTCATCTCATTTTCTCTCTCTCGCTTCTCTCCATCTCCATCTCCATCTCGCCCTCGTTTTTGCAGAAACCTGCACTCTATTAACCTACCAGCTCTTGATTCCACTTTACGCTCCTCCCTCTCCTCTCTCAGTTCCACTTCAGACCCTGACAACCTGGTCAGGAACTACAACTCTGCCTTATCTTCCTCTCTTGATCTTCATGCCCCACTTTCTCTCTGCCGTCCTCGCCCTTCTAACCCCAGACCCTGGCTAAACTCCCACACACGCATGCTGCGTTCCTCCACTCGTTCCTCTGAACGCCTCTGGAGGAAATCTCATACGCTCGCAGACTTCATTCACTACAAATTTATGCTATCCTGTTTCAACTCTGCCCTCTTTCAGGCTAAACAAACCTACTTTTCATCACTAATCAACACACACAAGTCTAACCCACGCCGTCTCTTTTCTGTCTTTGACTCTCTACTCAGACCACCCTCAGCTGCCTCCTCTTCTTCATCCATATCACCTCAGGACTTTGCTGACTTTTTTAAGAAAAAGGTGGAGTCCATACGGCAGAACATCCCATCTGTTGCCTCCTCCCATCCCACAATGCTTCCCAACTCTCCTCCTGTCTTTCTTGACTCTTTTTCTGCTATCTCGGAGGAGGATGTATCACTGCTGATCTCCTCTTCGCCCTCTACCACTTGCCCACTTGACCCCATTCCCTCCCATCTCCTAAAACCTCTTGCTCCTTCTATAATCCCTATGCTCACACAGATCTTTAACTCTTCCCTCTACTCTGGTACCTTTCCTTCATCCTTCAAGCATGCAACCGTTATACCATTACTCAAAAACAGCAAGCTTGACCCTACCTGTCCTTCTAACTATCGACCTGTCTCCCTCCTGCCTTTTGCCTCCAAACTCCTTGAACGTCTTGTATTCTCTCGATTGCTACACTTTCTCAACACCTATTCTGTACTAGACCCTCTACAATCTGGCTTCCGCACTGCTCACTCTACTGAAACAGCCCTCACTAAAATAACTGACGACCTCCACGCTGCCAAAGACAGAGGTCATTACACTCTGCTCATATTACTCGACCTCTCTGCAGCATTCGACACCGTGGACCACCCTCTTCTCCTTCACATTCTCCATACTCTTGGTATTCGGAACAAAGCTTTATCCTGGATCTCCTCTTACCTCTCCCATCGTACCTTCAGTGTCTCTTTTGCTAACACCTCCTCCTCCTCTATTGATCTCTCTGTGGGGGTACCCCAGGGCTCTGTCCTGGGACCCCTTCTCTTTTCTCTCTACACACTCTCTCTAGGTGACCTAATCACATCTTTTGGGTTTAAATATCACCTCTATGCTGACGACACACAAATTTACCTTTCAACCCCTGACCTTACACCTGCTATACAGACCAAAGTTTCTGAATGCCTCTCTGGAATATCATCCTGGATGGCCATCCGCCGACTGAAACTTAACATGGCAAAAACAGAGCTCCTTATACTACCTCCCAAACCTGGCCCTACTACATCCTTCCACATTGCTATTGGAAATACGATCATTCACCCAGTAGCCCAAGCACGCTGCCTAGGGGTCACACTTGATTCCTCTCTCTCATTCTCCTCTCATATTCAAAACGTTTCTAAAACTTGTCGCTTTTTCCTCCGCAATATCACAAAGATACGCCCTTTCCTCTGTTACTCAACTGCTAAAACTCTGACTCAGGCCCTCATTCTCTCACGTCTCGATTACTGCAACCTCCTGCTGTCCGGCCTTCCTACCTCTCACCTGTCTCCCCTACAATCTATCCTAAACACTGCTGCCAGAATCACTCTACTCTTTCCTAAATCTGTCTCAGCGTCTCCCCTGCTGAAATCACTCTCCTGGCTTCCGATTAAATCGCGTATCTCACACTCAATTCTACTGCTCACTTTTAAAGCTTTACATTCTTCTGCCCCTCATTACATCTCAGCCCTAATTTCTCGCTATGCACCATCACGACTCTTGCGTTCTTCTCAAGGATGTCTTCTTTCTACCCCCTTTGTATCTAAAGCTCTCTCCCGCCTTAAACCTTTCTCACTTTCTGCCCCACACCTCTGGAATGCTCTTCCCCTCAATACCCGACTAGCCCCCTCGCTATCCACCTTTAAGACCCACCTTAAGACACATCTGCTTAAAGAAGCATATGAGTAGCACTGGATAATCATGGACACATGACACAAAGCTTGGCCTCCTGCAGACGCACTTACTAGTATTCCCTCCTACTGTCTCTGTACGTTCTCCCTACCTACCAATTAGATTGTAAGCTCCTCGGAGCAGGGACTCCTTCCTTAATGTTACTTTTACAGTATGTCTGAAGCACTTATTCCCATGATGTGTTATTTATATTTGCTATTTATATGACATGTATTACTACTGTGAAGCGCTATGTACATTTTATGGCGCTATACAAATAAAGACATACATACATACAAGTGAGAGACCCCCCTAGTGAGACTGAAGTGAGAGACCCCCTAGTGAGACTGAGGTGAGAGACCCCCCTAGTGAGACTGAAGTGAGAGACCCCCCTAGTGAGACTGAAGTGAGAGACCCCCCTAGTGAGACTGAAGTGAGAGACCCCCCTAGTGAGACTGAAGTGAGAGACCCCCTAGTGAGACTGAGGTGAGAGACCCCCCTAGTGAGACTGAAGTGAGAGACCCCCCTAGTGAGACTGTAGTGAGAGACACCCTAGTGAGACTGAAGTGAGAGACACCCTAGTGAGACTGAAGTGAGAGACCTCCCTAGTGAGACTGAAGTGAATGACCCCCCTAGTGAGACTGAAGTGAGAGACAACCCTAGTGAGACTGAAGTGATGGACCCCCCTAGTGAGACTGAAGTGAGAGACCCCCTAGTGAGAATGATGTGAGAGACCCCCTAGTGAGACTGAAGTGAGAGACCACCCTAGTGAGACTGAAGTGAGAGACCCCCTAGTGAGACTGAGGTGAGGGACCCCCCTAGTGAGGCTGAAGTGAGAGACTCCCCTAGTGAGACTGAAGTGAGAGTACCCCTAGTGTGACTGAAGTGAGAGACCCCCTAGTGAGACTGAAGTGAGAGACCCCCCCCCAGTGAGACTGAAGTGAGAGACCTCCCTAGTGAGACTGAAGTGAGAGACCCCCTAGTGAGACTGAAGTGAGAGACCTCCCTAGTGAGACTGAGGTGAGAGACCCCCTAGTGAGACTGAGGTGAGGGACCCCCCTAGTGAGGCTGAAGTGAGAGACTCCCCTAGTGAGACTGAAGTGAGAGACCCCCTAGTGTGACTGAAGTGAGAGACCACCCTAGTGAGACTGAAGTGAGAGACCCCCTAGTGAGACTGAGGTGAGGGACCCCCCTAGTGAGACTGAAGTGAGAGACTCCCCTAGTGAGACTGAAGTGAGAGACCCCCTAGTGAGACTGAAGTGAGAGACCCCCTAGTGAGACTGAAGTGAGAGACCCCCCCAGTGAGACTGAAGTGAGAGACCTCCCTAGTGAGACTGAAGTGAGAGACCCCCTAGTGAGACTGAAGTGAGAGACCTCCCTAGTGAGACTGAGGTGAGAGACCCCCTAGTGAGACTGAGGTGAGGGACCCCCCTAGTGAGGCTGAAGTGAGAGACTCCCCTAGTGAGACTGAAGTGAGAGACCCCCTAGTGAGACTGAATTGAGAGACCCCCTAGTGAGACTGAAGTGAGAGACCCCCCCAGTGAGACTGAAGTGAGAGACACCCTAGTGAGACTGAAGTGAGAGACCTCCCTAGTGAGATTGAAGTGAGAGACACCCTAGTGAGACTGAAGTGAGAGACCTCCCTAGTGAGACTGAAATGAGAGACCCCCCTAGTGAGACTGAAGTGAGAGACCCCCCTAGTGTGACTGAAGGGAGGGACCCCCCTACTGAGACTGAAGTGAGAGACCCCCTAGTGAGAATGACGTGAGAGACCCCCCAAGTGAGACTGATGTGAGAGACCCCCCTAGTGAGACTGAAGTGAGAGACCCCCTAGTGAGACTGAAGTGAGAGACCCACCTAGTGAGACTGAAGTGAGAGACCTCCCTAGTGAGATTGAAGTGAGAGACACCCTAGTGAGACTGAAGTGAGAGACCTCCCTAGTGAGACTGAAATGAGAGACCCCCTAGTGAAACTGAAGTTAGAGACCCCCCTAGTGAAACTGAAGTTAGAGACCCCCCTAGTGAGACTGAAGTGAGAGACCCCCTAGTGAGACTGAAGTGAGAGACCCCCCTAGTGAGACTGAAGTGAGAGACCCCCCTAGTGAGACTGAAGTGAGAGACCCCCCTAGTGAAACTGAAGTTAGAGACCCCCCTAGTGAAACTGAAGTTAGAGACCCCCCTAGTGAGACTGAAATGAGAGACCCCCATAGTGAGACTGAAGTGAGAGACCCCCCCCCAGTGAGACTGAAGTGAGAGACCTCCCTAGTGAGACTGAAGTGAGAGACCCCCTAGTGAGACTGAAGTGAGAGACCTCCCTAGTGAGACTGAGGTGAGAGACCCCCTAGTGAAACTGAGGTGAGGGACCCCCCTAGTGAGGCTGAAGTGAGAGACTCCCCTAGTGAGACTGAAGTGAGAGACCCCCTAGTGTGACTGAAGTGAGAGACCACCCTAGTGAGACTGAAGTGAGAGACCCCCTAGTGAGACTGAGGTGAGGGACCCCCTAGTGAGACTGAAGTGAGAGACTCCCCTAGTGAGACTGAAGTGAGAGACCCCTAGTGAGACTGAAGAGAGAGACCCCCCCAGTGAGACTGAAGTGAGAGACCCCCCCAGTGAGACTGAAGTGAGAGACCTCCCTAGTGAGACTGAAGTGAGAGACCCCCTAGTGAGACTGAAGTGAGAGACCCCCCTAGTGAGACTGAAGTGAGAGACCCCCTAGTGAGACTGAAGTGAGAGACCCACCTAGTGAGACTGAAGTGAGAGACCCCCCTAGTGAGACTGAAGTGAGGGACCCCCTAGTGAGACTGATGTGAGAGACCCCCCTAGTGAGACTGAAATGAGAGACCCCCATAGTGAGACTGAAGTTAGAGACCCCCCTAGTGAGACTGAAATGAGAGACCCCCATAGTGAGACTGAAGTGAGAGACCCCCCTAGTGAGACTGAAGTGAGAGACCCCCTAGTGAGACTGAGGTGAGAGACCCCCCTAGTGAGACTGAAGTGATAGACCCCTCTAGTGAGACTGAAGTGAGAGACCCCCCTAGTGAGACTGAAGTGAGAGACCCCCCTAGTGAGACTGAAGTGAGAGACACCCTAGTGAGACTGAAGTGAGAGACCTCCCTAGTGAGATTGAAGTGAGAGACACCCTAGCGAGACTGAAGTGAGAGACCTCCCTAGTGAGACTGAAATGAGAGACCCCCTAGTGAAACTGAAGTTAGAGACCCCCCTAGTGAAACTGAAGTTAGAGACCCCCCTAGTGAGACTGAAGTGAGAGACCCCCTAGTGAGACTGAAGTGAGAGACCCCCCTAGTGAGACTGAAGTGAGAGACCCCCCTAGTGAGACTGAAGTGAGAGACCCCCTAGTGAAACTGAAGTTAGAGACCCCCCTAGTGAAACTGAAGTTAGAGACCCCCCTAGTGAGACTGAAGTGAGAGACCCCCTAGTGAGACTGAAGTGAGAGACCCCCCTAGTGAGACTGAAGTGAGAGACCCCCCTAGTGAGACTGAAGTGAGAGACCCCCTAGTGAAACTGAAGTTAGAGACCCCCCTAGTGAAACTGAAGTTAGAGACCCCCCTAGTGAGACTGAAATGAGAGACCCCCATAGTGAGACTGAAGTGAGAGACCCCCCTAGTGAGACTGAAGTGAGAGACCCCCTAGTGAGACTGAGGTGAGAGACCCCCCTAGTGAGACTGAAGTGAGAGACCCCCCTAGTGAGACTGAAGTGAGAGACCCCCCTAGTGAGACTGAAGTGAGAGACCCCCTAGTGAGACTGAGGTGAGAGACCCCCCTAGTGAGACTGAAGTGAGAGACCCCCCTAGTGAGACTGTAGTGAGAGACACCCTAGTGAGACTGAAGTGAGAGACACCCTAGTGAGACTGAAGTGAGAGACCTCCCTAGTGAGACTGAAGTGAATGACCCCCCTAGTGAGACTGAAGTGAGAGACAACCCTAGTGAGACTGAAGTGATGGACCCCCCTAGTGAGACTGAAGTGAGAGACCCCCTAGTGAGAATGATGTGAGAGACCCCCTAGTGAGACTGAAGTGAGAGACCACCCTAGTGAGACTGAAGTGAGAGACCCCCTAGTGAGACTGAGGTGAGGGACCCCCCTAGTGAGGCTGAAGTGAGAGACTCCCCTAGTGAGACTGAAGTGAGAGTACCCCTAGTGTGACTGAAGTGAGAGACCCCCTAGTGAGACTGAAGTGAGAGACCCCCCCCCCAGTGAGACTGAAGTGAGAGACCTCCCTAGTGAGACTGAAGTGAGAGACCCCCTAGTGAGACTGAAGTGAGAGACCTCCCTAGTGAGACTGAGGTGAGAGACCCCCTAGTGAGACTGAGGTGAGGGACCCCCCTAGTGAGGCTGAAGTGAGAGACTCCCCTAGTGAGACTGAAGTGAGAGACCCCCTAGTGTGACTGAAGTGAGAGACCACCCTAGTGAGACTGAAGTGAGAGACCCCCTAGTGAGACTGAGGTGAGGGACCCCCCTAGTGAGACTGAAGTGAGAGACTCCCCTAGTGAGACTGAAGTGAGAGACCCCCTAGTGAGACTGAAGTGAGAGACCCCCTAGTGAGACTGAAGTGAGAGACCCCCCCAGTGAGACTGAAGTGAGAGACCTCCCTAGTGAGACTGAAGTGAGAGACCCCCTAGTGAGACTGAAGTGAGAGACCTCCCTAGTGAGACTGAGGTGAGAGACCCCCTAGTGAGACTGAGGTGAGGGACCCCCCTAGTGAGGCTGAAGTGAGAGACTCCCCTAGTGAGACTGAAGTGAGAGACCCCCTAGTGAGACTGAATTGAGAGACCCCCTAGTGAGACTGAAGTGAGAGACCCCCCCAGTGAGACTGAAGTGAGAGACACCCTAGTGAGACTGAAGTGAGAGACCTCCCTAGTGAGATTGAAGTGAGAGACACCCTAGTGAGACTGAAGTGAGAGACCTCCCTAGTGAGACTGAAATGAGAGACCCCCCTAGTGAGACTGAAGTGAGAGACCCCCCTAGTGTGACTGAAGGGAGGGACCCCCCTACTGAGACTGAAGTGAGAGACCCCCTAGTGAGAATGACGTGAGAGACCCCCCAAGTGAGACTGATGTGAGAGACCCCCCTAGTGAGACTGAAGTGAGAGACCCCCTAGTGAGACTGAAGTGAGAGACCCACCTAGTGAGACTGAAGTGAGAGACCTCCCTAGTGAGATTGAAGTGAGAGACACCCTAGTGAGACTGAAGTGAGAGACCTCCCTAGTGAGACTGAAATGAGAGACCCCCTAGTGAAACTGAAGTTAGAGACCCCCCTAGTGAAACTGAAGTTAGAGACCCCCCTAGTGAGACTGAAGTGAGAGACCCCCTAGTGAGACTGAAGTGAGAGACCCCCCTAGTGAGACTGAAGTGAGAGACCCCCCTAGTGAGACTGAAGTGAGAGACCCCCCTAGTGAAACTGAAGTTAGAGACCCCCCTAGTGAAACTGAAGTTAGAGACCCCCCTAGTGAGACTGAAATGAGAGACCCCCATAGTGAGACTGAAGTGAGAGACCCCCCCCCATTGAGACTGAAGTGAGAGACCTCCCTAGTGAGACTGAAGTGAGAGACCCCCTAGTGAGACTGAAGTGAGAGACCTCCCTAGTGAGACTGAGGTGAGAGACCCCCTAGTGAAACTGAGGTGAGGGACCCCCCTAGTGAGGCTGAAGTGAGAGACTCCCCTAGTGAGACTGAAGTGAGAGACCCCCTAGTGTGACTGAAGTGAGAGACCACCCTAGTGAGACTGAAGTGAGAGACCCCCTAGTGAGACTGAGGTGAGGGACCCCCTAGTGAGACTGAAGTGAGAGACTCCCCTAGTGAGACTGAAGTGAGAGACCCCTAGTGAGACTGAAGAGAGAGACCCCCCCAGTGAGACTGAAGTGAGAGACCCCCCCAGTGAGACTGAAGTGAGAGACCTCCCTAGTGAGACTGAAGTGAGAGACCCCCTAGTGAGACTGAAGTGAGAGACCCCCCTAGTGAGACTGAAGTGAGAGACCCCCTAGTGAGACTGAAGTGAGAGACCCACCTAGTGAGACTGAAGTGAGAGACCCCCCTAGTGAGACTGAAGTGAGGGACCCCCTAGTGAGACTGATGTGAGAGACCCCCCTAGTGAGACTGAAATGAGAGACCCCCATAGTGAGACTGAAGTTAGAGACCCCCCTAGTGAGACTGAAATGAGAGACCCCCATAGTGAGACTGAAGTGAGAGACCCCCCTAGTGAGACTGAAGTGAGAGACCCCCTAGTGAGACTGAGGTGAGAGACCCCCCTAGTGAGACTGAAGTGATAGACCCCTCTAGTGAGACTGAAGTGAGAGACCCCCCTAGTGAGACTGAAGTGAGAGACCCCCCTAGTGAGACTGAAGTGAGAGACACCCTAGTGAGACTGAAGTGAGAGACCTCCCTAGTGAGATTGAAGTGAGAGACACCCTAGCGAGACTGAAGTGAGAGACCTCCCTAGTGAGACTGAAATGAGAGACCCCCTAGTGAAACTGAAGTTAGAGACCCCCCTAGTGAAACTGAAGTTAGAGACCCCCCTAGTGAGACTGAAGTGAGAGACCCCCTAGTGAGACTGAAGTGAGAGACCCCCCTAGTGAGACTGAAGTGAGAGACCCCCCTAGTGAGACTGAAGTGAGAGACCCCCTAGTGAAACTGAAGTTAGAGACCCCCCTAGTGAAACTGAAGTTAGAGACCCCCCTAGTGAGACTGAAGTGAGAGACCCCCTAGTGAGACTGAAGTGAGAGACCCCCCTAGTGAGACTGAAGTGAGAGACCCCCCTAGTGAGACTGAAGTGAGAGACCCCCTAGTGAAACTGAAGTTAGAGACCCCCCTAGTGAAACTGAAGTTAGAGACCCCCCTAGTGAGACTGAAATGAGAGACCCCCATAGTGAGACTGAAGTGAGAGACCCCCCTAGTGAGACTGAAGTGAGAGACCCCCTAGTGAGACTGAGGTGAGAGACCCCCCTAGTGAGACTGAAGTGAGAGACCCCCCTAGTGAGACTGAAGTGAGAGACCCCCCTAGTGAGACTGAAGTGAGAGACCCCCCTAGTGAGACTGAAGTGAGAGACCCCCTAGTGAGACTGAGGTGAGAGACCCCCCTAGTGAGACTGAAGTGAGAGACCCCCCTAGTGAGACTGTAGTGAGAGACACCCTAGTGAGACTGAAGTGAGAGACACCCTAGTGAGACTGAAATGAGAGACCTCCCTAGTGAGACTGAAGTGAATGACCCCCCTAGTGAGACTGAAGTGAGAGACAACCCTAGTGAGACTGAAGTGATGGACCCCCCTAGTGAGACTGAAGTGAGAGACCCCCTAGTGAGAATGATGTGAGAGACCCCCTAGTGAGACTGAAGTGAGAGACCACCCTAGTGAGACTGAAGTGAGAGACCCCCTAGTGAGACTGAGGTGAGGGACCCCCCTAGTGAGGCTGAAGTGAGAGACTCCCCTATTGAGACTGAAGTGAGAGAACCCCTAGTGAGACTGAAGTGAGAGACCCCCTAGTGAGACTGAAGTGAGAGACCCCCCCTCAGTGAGACTGAAGTGAGAGACCTCCCTAGTGAGACTGAAGTGAGAGACCTCCCTAGTGAGACTGAGGTGAGAGACCCCCTAGTGAGACTGAGGTGAGGGACCCCCCTAGTGAGGCTGAAGTGAGAGACTCCCCTAGTGAGACTGAAGTGAGAGACCCCCTAGTGTGACTGAAGTGAGAGACCACCCTAGTGAGACTGAAGTGAGAGACCCCCTAGTGAGACTGAGGTGAGGGACCCCCCTAGTGAGACTGAAGTGAGAGACTCCCCTAGTGAGACTGAAGTGAAAGACCCCCTTGTGAGACTGAAGTGAGAGACCCCCTAGTGAGACTGAAGTGAGAGACCCCCCCAGTGAGACTGAAGTGAGAGACCTCCCTAGTGAGACTGAAGTGAGAGACCCCCTAGTGAGACTGAAGTGAGAGACCTCCCTAGTGAGACTGAGGTGAGAGACCCCCTAGTGAGACTGAGGTGAGGGACCCCCCTAGTGAGGCTGAAGTGAGAGACTCCCCTAGTGAGACTGAAGTGAGAGACCCCCTAGTGAGACTGAATTGAGAGACCCCCTAGTGAGACTGAAGTGAGAGACCCCCCCAGTGAGACTGAAGTGAGAGACACCCTAGTGAGACTGAAGTGAGAGACCTCCCTAGTGAGATTGAAGTGAGAGACACCCTAGTGAGACTGAAGTGAGAGACCTCCCTAGTGAGACTGAAATGAGAGACCCCCCTAGTGAGACTGAAGTGAGAGACCCCCCTAGTGTGACTGAAGGGAGGGACCCCCCTAGTGAGACTGAAGTGAGAGACCCCCTAGTGAGAATGACGTGAGAGACCCCCCAAGTGAGACTGAAGTGAGAGACCCCCCTAGTGAGACTGAAGTGAGAGACCCCCTAGTGAGACTGAAGTGAGAGACCCACCTAGTGAGACTGAAGTGAGAGACCCCCCTAGTGAGACTGAAGTGAGGGACCCCCTAGTGAGACTGATGTGAGAGACCCCCCTAGTGAGACTGAAATGAGAGACCCCCATAGTGAGACTGAAGTTAGAGACCCCCCTAGTGAGACTGAAGTGAGAGACCCCCCTAGTGAGACTGTAGTGAGAGACACCCTAGTGAGACTGAAGTGAGAGACACCCTAGTGAGACTGAAATGAGAGACCTCCCTAGTGAGACTGAAGTGAATGACCCCCCTAGTGAGACTGAAGTGAGAGACAACCCTAGTGAGACTGAAGTGATGGACCCCCCTAGTGAGACTGAAGTGAGAGACCCCCTAGTGAGAATGATGTGAGAGACCCCCTAGTGAGACTGAAGTGAGAGACCACCCTAGTGAGACTGAAGTGAGAGACCCCCTAGTGAGACTGAGGTGAGGGACCCCCCTAGTGAGGCTGAAGTGAGAGACTCCCCTAGTGAGACTGAAGTGAGAGAACCCCTAGTGAGACTGAAGTGAGAGACCCCCTAGTGAGACTGAAGTGAGAGACCCCCCCTCAGTGAGACTGAAGTGAGAGACCTCCCTAGTGAGACTGAAGTGAGAGACCCCCTAGTGAGACTGAAGTGAGAGACCTCCCTAGTGAGACTGAGGTGAGAGACCCCCTAGTGAGACTGAGGTGAGGGACCCCCCTAGTGAGGCTGAAGTGAGAGACTCCCCTAGTGAGACTGAAGTGAGAGACCCCCTAGTGTGACTGAAGTGAGAGACCACCCTAGTGAGACTGAAGTGAGAGACCCCCTAGTGAGACTGAGGTGAGGGACCCCCCTAGTGAGACTGAAGTGAGAGACTCCCCTAGTGAGACTGAAGTGAGAGACCCCCTAGTGAGACTGAAGTGAGAGACCCCCTAGTGAGACTGAAGTGAGAGACCCCCCCAGTGAGACTGAAGTGAGAGACCTCCCTAGTGAGACTGAAGTGAGAGACCCCCTAGTGAGACTGAAGTGAGAGACCTCCCTAGTGAGACTGAGGTGAGAGACCCCCTAGTGAGACTGAGGTGAGGGACCCCCCCTAGTGAGGCTGAAGTGAGAGACTCCCCTAGTGAGACTGAAGTGAGAGACCCCCTAGTGAGACTGAATTGAGAGACCCCCTAGTGAGACTGAAGTGAGAGACCCCCCCAGTGAGACTGAAGTGAGAGACACCCTAGTGAGACTGAAGTGAGAGACCTCCCTAGTGAGATTGAAGTGAGAGACACCCTAGTGAGACTGAAGTGAGAGACCTCCCTAGTGAGACTGAAATGAGAGACCCCCCTAGTGAGACTGAAGTGAGAGACCCCCCTAGTGTGACTGAAGGGAGGGACCCCCCTAGTGAGACTGAAGTGATAGACCCCCTAGTGAGAATGACGTGAGAGACCCCCCAAGTGAGACTGAAGTGAGAGACCCCCCTAGTGAGACTGAAGTGAGAGACCCCCTAGTGAGACTGAAGTGAGAGACCCACCTAGTGAGACTGAAGTGAGAGACCCCCCTAGTGAGACTGAAGTGAGGGACCCCCTAGTGAGACTGATGTGAGAGACCCCCCTAGTGAGACTGAAATGAGAGACCCCCATAGTGAGACTGAAGTTAGAGACCCCCCTAGTGAGACTGAAGTTAGAGACCCCCCTAGTGAGACTGAAATGAGAGACCCACATAGTGAGACTGAAGTGAGAGACCCCCCTAGTGAGACTGAAGTGAGAGACCCCCTAGTGAGACTGAGGTGAGAGACCCCCCTAGTGAGACTGAAGTGAGAGACCCCCCTAGTGAGACTGAAGTGAGAGACCCCCCTAGTGAGACTGAAGTGAGAGACCCCCCTAGTGAGACTGAAGTGAGAGACACCCTAGTGAGACTGAAGTGAGAGACCTCCCTAGTGAGATTGAAGTGAGAGACACCCTAGTGAGACTGAAGTGAGAGACCTCCCTAGTGAGACTGAAATGAGAGACCCCCTAGTGAAACTGAAGTTAGAGACCCCCCTAGTGAAACTGAAGTTAGAGACCCCCCTAGTGAGACTGAAGTGAGAGACCCCCTAGTGAGACTGAAGTGAGAGACCCCCCTAGTGAGACTGAAGTGAGAGACCCCCCTAGTGAGACTGAAGTGAGAGACCCCCTAGTGAAACTGAAGTTAGAGACCCCCCTAGTGAAACTGAAGTTAGAGACCCCCCTAGTGAGACTGAAATGAGAGACCCCCATAGTGAGACTGAAGTGAGAGACCCCCCGAGTGAGACTGAAGTGAGAGACCCCCTAGTGAGACTGAGGTGAGAGACCCCCCTAGTGAGACTGAAGTGAGAGACCCCCCTAGTGAGACTGAAGTGAGAGACCCCCCTAGTGAGACTGAAGTGAGAGACCCCCCTAGTGAGACTGAAGTGAGAGACCCCCTAGTGAGACTGAGGTGAGAGACCCCCCTAGTGAGACTGTAGTGAGAGACACCCTAGTGAGACTGAAGTGAGAGACCTCCCTAGTGAGACTGAAGTGAGAGACACCCTAGTGAGACTGAAATGAGAGACCTCCCTAGTGAGACTGAAGTGAATGACCCCCCTAGTGAGACTGAAGTGAGAGACAACCCTAGTGAGACTGAAGTGATGGACCCCCCTAGTGAGACTGAAGTGAGAGACCCCCTAGTGAGAATGATGTGAGAGACCCCCTAGTGAGACTGAAGTGAGAGACCACCCTAGTGAGACTGAAGTGAGAGACTCCCTAGTGAGACTGAGGTGAGGGACCCCCCTATGGAGGCTGAAGTGAGAGACTCCCCTAGTGAGACTGAAGTGAGAGACCCCCTAGTGAGACTGAAGTGAGAGACCCCCTAGTGAGACTGAAGTGAGAGACCCCCCCCAGTGAGACTGAAGTGAGAGACCTCCCTAGTGAGACTGAAGTGAGAGACCCCCTAGTGAGACTGAAGTGAGAGACCTCCCTAGTGAGACTGAGGTGAGAGACCCCCTAGTGAGACTGAGGTGAGGGACCCCCCTAGTGAGGCTGAAGTGAGAGACTCCCCTAGTGAGACTGAAGTGAGAGACCCCCTAGTGTGACTGAAGTGAGAGACCACCCTAGTGAGACTGAAGTGAGAGACCCCCTAGTGAGACTGAGGTGAGGGACCCCCCTAGTGAGACTGAAGTGAGAGACTCCCCTAGTGAGACTGAAGTGAGAGACCCCCTAGTGAGACTGAAGTGAGAGACCCCCTAGTGAGACTGAAGTGAGAGACCCCCCCAGTGAGACTGAAGTGAGAGACCTCCCTAGTGAGACTGAAGTGAGAGACCCCCTAGTGAGACTGAAGTGAGAGACCTCCCTAGTGAGACTGAGGTGAGAGACCCCCTAGTGAGACTGAGGTGAGGGACCCCCCTAGTGAGGCTGAAGTGAGAGACTCCCCTAGTGAGACTGAAGTGAGAGACCCCCTAGTGAGACTGAATTGAGAGACCCCCTAGTGAGACTGAAGTGAGAGACCCCCCCAGTGAGACTGAAATGAGAGACCTCCCTAGTGAGACTGAAGTGAGAGACCCCCTAGTGAGACTGAAGTGAGAGACCTCCCTAGTGAGACTGAGGTGAGAGACCCCCTAGTGAGACTGAAGTGAGAGACCTCCCTAGTGAGACTGAAGTGAGAGACTCCCCTAGTGAGTCTGAAGTGAGAGACACCCTAGTGAAACTAAAGTTAGAGACCCCCCTAGTGAGACTGAAATGAGAGACCCCCATAGTGAGACTGAAGTGAGAGACCCCCTAGTGAGACTGAAGTGAGGGACCCCCCTAGTGAGACTGAAGTGAGAGACCCCCCTAGTGAGACTGAAGTGAGAGACTCCCTAGTGAGACTGAGGTGAGAGAACCCCCTAGTGAGGCTGAGGTGAGAGACCCCCTAGTGAGACTGAGGTGAGAGACTCCCCTAGTGAGACTGAGGTGAGAGAACCCCCTAGTGAGACTGAAGTGAGAGACCCCCTATTGAGACTGAAGTGAGAGACCCCTTAGTGAGACTGAATTGAGATACCCCCTATTGAGACTGAAGTGAGAGACCTCCCTAGTGAGACTGAAGTGAGAGACCCCCCTAGTGAGACTGAAATGAAAGACCCCCCTAGTGAGACTGAAGTGAGAGACCTCCCTAGTGAGACTGAAGTGAGAGACCCCCTAGTGAGACTGAAGTGAGAGACCTCCCTAGTGAGACTGAAGTGAGAGACCCCCTAGTGAAACAGAAGTGAGAGACCCCCTAGTGAGACTGAAGTGAGAGACCCCCCTAGTGAGACTGAAGCGAGAGACCCCCTAGTGTGACTGAAGTGAGAGACCACCCTAGTGAGACTGAAGTGAGAGACCCCCTAGTGAGACTGAGGTGAGGGACCCCCCTAGTGAGACTGAAGTGAGAGACTCCCCTAGTGAGACTGAAGTGAGAGACCCCCTAGTGGGACTGAAGTGAGAGACCCCCTAGTGAGACTGAAGTGAGAGACCCCCCCAGTGAGACTGAAGTGACAGACCTCCCTAGTGAGACTGAAGTGAGAGACCCCCTAGTGAGACTGAAGTGAGAGACCTCCCTAGTGAGACTGAGGTGAGAGACCCCCTAGTGAGACTGAGGTGAGGGACCCCCCTAGTGAGGCTGAAGTGAGAGACTCCCCTAGTGAGACTGAAGTGAGAGACCCCCTAGTGAGACTGAATTGAGAGACCCCCTAGTGAGACTGAAGTGAGAGACCCCCCCAGTGAGACTGAAATGAGAGACCTCCCTAGTGAGACTGAAGTGAGAGACCCCCTAGTGAGACTGAAGTGAGAGACCTCCCTAGTGAGACTGAGGTGAGAGACCCCCTAGTGAGACTGAAGTGAGAGACCTCCCTAGTGAGACTGAAGTGAGAGACTCCCCTAGTGAGTCTGAAGTGAGAGACACCCTAGTGAAACTGAAGTTAGAGACCCCCCTAGTGAGACTGAAATGAGAGACCCCCATAGTGAGACTGAAGTGAGAGACCCCCTAGTGAGACTGAAGTGAGGGACCCCCCTAGTGAGACTGAAGTGAGAGACCCCCATAGTGAGACTGAAGTGAGAGACTCCCTAGTGAGACTGAGGTGAGAGAACCCCCTAGTGAGGCTGAGGTGAGAGACCCCCTAGTGAGACTGAGGTGAGAGACCCCCCTAGTGAGACTGAGGTGAGAGAACCCCCTAGTGAGACTGAAGTGAGAGACCCCCTATTGAGACTGAAGTGAGAGACCCCTTAGTGAGACTGAATTGAGATACCCCCTATTGAGACTGAAGTGAGAGACCTCCCTAGTGAGACTGAAGTGAGAGACCCCCCTAGTGAGACTGAAATGAAAGACCCCCCTAGTGAGACTGAAGTGAGAGACCTCCCTAGTGAGACTGAAGTGAGAGACCCCCTAGTGAGACTGAAGTGAGAGACCTCCCTAGTGAGACTGAAGTGAGAGACCCCCTAGTGAAACAGAAGTGAGAGACCCCCTAGTGAGACTGAAGTGAGAGACCCCCCTAGTGAGACTGAAGTGAGAGACCCCCCTAGTGAGACTGAAGTGAGAGACCCCCTAGTGAGACTGAAGTGAGAGACCCCCCTAGTGAGACTGTAGTGAGAGACCCCCCTAGTGAGACTGAAATGAGAGACCCCCATAGTGAGACTGAAGTTAGAGACCCCCCTAGTGAGACTGAAATGAGAGACCCCCATAGTGAGACTGAAGTGAGAGACCCCCCTAGTGAGACTGAAGTGAGAGACCCCCTAGTGAGACTGAGGTGAGAGACACCCTAGTGAGACTGAAGTGAGAGACCTCCCTAGTGAGATTGAAGTGAGAGACACCCTAGTGAGACTGAAGTGAGAGACCTCCCTAGTGAGACTGAAATGAGAGACCCCCCTAGTGAGACTGAAGTGAGAGACCCCCCTAGTGTGACTGAAGGGAGGGACCCCCCTAGTGAGACTGAAGTGAGAGACCCCCTAGTGAGAATGACGTGAGAGACCCCCCTAGTGAGACTGAAGTGAGAGACCCCCCTGGTGAGACTGAAGTGAGAGACCCCCTAGTGAGACTGAAGTGAGAGACCCACCTAGTGAGACTGAAGTGAGAGACCCCCATAGTGAGACTGAAGTTAGAGACCCCCCTAGTGAGACTGAAATGAGAGACCCCCATAGTGAGACTGAAGTGAGAGACCCCCCTAGTGAGACTGAAGTGAGAGACCCCCTAGTGAGACTGAGGTGAGAGACCCCCCTAGTGAGACTGAAGTGAGAGACCCCCTAGTTAGACTGAAGTGAGAGACCCACCTAGTGAGACTGAAGTGAGAGACCCCCCTAGTGAGACTGAAGTGAGGGACCCCCTAGTGAGACTGAAGTGAGAGACCCCCTAGTGAGACTGAAGTGAGAGACCCCCTAGTGAGACTGAATTGAGAGACCCCCTAGTGAGACTGAAGTGAGAGACCCCCCCAGTGAGACTGAAATGAGAGACCTCCCTAGTGAGACTGAAGTGAGAGACCCCCTAGTGAGACTGAAGTGAGAGACCTCCCTAGTGAGACTGAGGTGAGAGACCCCCTAGTGAGACTGAAGTGAGAGACCTCCCTAGTGAGACTGAAGTGAGAGACTCCCCTAGTGAGTCTGAAGTGAGAGACACCCTAGTGAAACTAAAGTTAGAGACCCCCCTAGTGAGACTGAAATGAGAGACCCCCATAGTGAGACTGAAGTGAGAGACCCCCTAGTGAGACTGAAGTGAGGGACCCCCCTAGTGAGACTGAAGTGAGAGACCCCCCTAGTGAGACTGAAGTGAGAGACTCCCTAGTGAGACTGAGGTGAGAGAACCCCCTAGTGAGGCTGAGGTGAGAGACCCCCTAGTGAGACTGAGGTGAGAGACTCCCCTAGTGAGACTGAGGTGAGAGAACCCCCTAGTGAGACTGAAGTGAGAGACCCCCTATTGAGACTGAAGTGAGAGACCCCTTAGTGAGACTGAATTGAGATACCCCCTATTGAGACTGAAGTGAGAGACCTCCCTAGTGAGACTGAAGTGAGAGACCCCCCTAGTGAGACTGAAATGAAAGACCCCCCTAGTGAGACTGAAGTGAGAGACCTCCCTAGTGAGACTGAAGTGAGAGACCCCCTAGTGAGACTGAAGTGAGAGACCTCCCTAGTGAGACTGAAGTGAGAGACCCCCTAGTGAAACAGAAGTGAGAGACCCCCTAGTGAGACTGAAGTGAGAGACCCCCCTAGTGAGACTGAAGCGAGAGACCCCCTAGTGTGACTGAAGTGAGAGACCACCCTAGTGAGACTGAAGTGAGAGACCCCCTAGTGAGACTGAGGTGAGGGACCCCCCTAGTGAGACTGAAGTGAGAGACTCCCCTAGTGAGACTGAAGTGAGAGACCCCCTAGTGAGACTGAAGTGAGAGACCCCCTAGTGAGACTGAAGTGAGAGACCCCCCCAGTGAGACTGAAGTGAGAGACCTCCCTAGTGAGACTGAAGTGAGAGACCCCCTAGTGAGACTGAAGTGAGAGACCTCCCTAGTGAGACTGAGGTGAGAGACCCCCTAGTGAGACTGAGGTGAGGGACCCCCCTAGTGAGGCTGAAGTGAGAGACTCCCCTAGTGAGACTGAAGTGAGAGACCCCCTAGTGAGACTGAATTGAGATTCCCCCTAGTGAGACTGAAGTGAGAGACCCCCCTAGTGTGACTGAAGGGAGGGACCCCCCTAGTGAGACTGAAGGGAGGGACCCCCCTAGTGAGACTGAAGTGAGAGACCCCCTAGTGAGAATGACGTGAGAGACCCCCCTAGTGAGACTGAAGTGAGAGACCCCCCTGGTGAGACTGAAGTGAGAGACCCCCTAGTGAGACTGAAGTGAGAGACCCACCTAGTGAGACTGAAGTGAGAGACCCCCCTAGTGAGACTGAGGTGAGAGACCCCCCTAGTGAGACTGAAATGAGAGACCCCCATAGTGAGACTGAAGTTAGAGACCCCCCTAGTGAGACTGAAATGAGAGACCCCCATAGTGAGACTGAAGTGAGAGACCCCCCTAGTGAGACTGAAGTGAGAGACCCCCTAGTGAGACTGAGGTGAGAGACCCCCCTAGTGAGACTGAAGTGAGAGACCCCCCTAGTGAGACTGAAGTGAGAGACACCCTAGTGAGACTGAAGTGAGAGACCCCCCTAGTGAGACTGAAGTGAGAGACCCCCCTAGTGTGACTGAAGGGAGGGACCCCCCTAGTGAGACTGAAGTGAGAGACCCCCTAGTGAGAATGACGTGAGAGACCCCCCTAGTGAGACTGAAGTGAGAGACCCCCCTAGTGAGACTGAAGTGAGAGACCCCCCTAGTGAGACTGAAGTGAGAGACCCCCTAGTGAGACTGAAGTGAGAGACCCACCTAGTGAGACTGAAGTGAGAGACCCCCCTAGTGAGACTGAAGTGAGGGACCCCCTAGTGAGACTGAAGTGAGAGACCCCCTAGTGAGACTGAAGTGAGAGACCCCCCTAGTGAGACTGAAGTGAGAGACCTCCCTAGTGATACTGAAGTGAGAGACCCCCTAGTGAGACTGAAGTGAGAGACCCACCTAGTGAGACTGAAGTTAGAGACCCCCTAGTGAGACTGAAGTGAGAGACCCCCTAGTGAGACTGAAGTGAGAGACCCCCCTAGTGAGACTGAAGTGAGAAACCCCCTTAGTGAGAGTGAAGTGAGAGACCCCCTAGTGGGACTTAAGTGAGAGACCCCCTAGTGAGACTGAAGTGAGAGACCCCCTTAGTGAGACTGAAGTGAGAGACCCGTTAGTGAGACTGAAGTGAGAGACCCCCCTAGTGAGACTGAAGTGAGAGACCCCCTAGTGAGACTGAAGTGAGAGACCTCCCTAGTGAGACTGAGGTGAGAGACCCCCTAGTGAGACTGAAGTGAGAGACCTCCCTAGTGAGACTGAGGTGAGAGACCCCCTTGTGAGACTGAAGTGAGAGACCTCCCTAGTGAGACTGAAGTGAGAGACCCCCTAGTGAAACTGAAGTTAGAGACCCCCCTAGTGAGACTGAAATGAGAGACCCCCATAGTGAGACTGAAGTGAGAGACCCCCTAGTGAGACTGAAGTGAGGGACCCCCCTAGTGAGACTGAAGTGAGAGACCCCCCTAGTGAGACTGAAGTGAGAGACTCCCTAGTGAGACTGAGGTGAGAGAACCCCCTAGTGAGGCTGAGGTGAGAGACCCCCTAGTGAGACTGAGGTGAGAGACCCCCCTAGTGAGACTGAAGTGAGAGACCCCCTATTGAGACTGAAGTGAGAGACCCCTTAGTGAGACTGAATTGAGATACCCCCTATTGAGACTGAAGTGAGAGACCTCCCTAGTGAGACTGAAGTGAGAGACCCCCCTAGTGAGACTGAAGTGAGAGACCTCCCTAGTGAGACTGAAGTGAGAGACCCCCCTAGTGAGACTGAAGTGAGAGACCTCCCTAGTGAGACTGAAGTGAGAGACCCCCTAGTTAAACAGAAGTGAGAGACCCCCTAGTGAGACTGAAGTGAGAGACCCCCCTAGTGAGACTGAAGTGAGACACCCTCCTAGTGAGACTGAAGTGAGAGACCCCCTAGTGAGACTGAAGTGAGAGACCCCCCTAGTGAGACTGAGGTGAGAGACCCCCCTAGTGAGACTGAAATGAGAGACCCCCATAGTGAGACTGAAGTTAGAGACCCCCCTAGTGAGACTGAAATGAGAGACCCCCATAGTGAGACTGAAGTGAGAGACCCCCTAGTGAGAATGAAGTGAGAGACCCCCTAGTGAGAATGACATGAGAGAACCCCCTAGTGAGACTGAAGTGAGAGACCCCCCTAGTGAGACTGAAGTGAGAGACCCCCTAGTGAGACTGAAGTGAGAGACCCACCTAGTGAGACTGAAGTGAGAGACCCCCCTAGTGAGACTGAAGTGAGGGACCCCCTAGTGAGACTGAAGTGAGAGACCCCCTAGTGAGACTGAAGTGAGAGACCCCCCTAGTGAGACTGAAGTGAGAGACCTCCCTAGTGATACTGAAGTGAGAGACCCCCTAGTGAGACTGAAGTGAGAGACCCCCCTAGTGAGACTGAAGTTAGAGACCCCCTAGTGAGACTGAAGTGAGAGACCCCCTAGTGAGACTGAAGTGAGAGACCCCCCTAGTGAGACTGAAGTGAGAAACCCCCTTAGTGAGAGTGAAGTGAGAGACCCCTTAGTGGGACTTAAGTGAGAGACCCCCTAGTGAGACTGAAGTGAGAGACCCCCTTAGTGAGACTGAAGTGAGAGACCCGTTAGTGAGACTGAAGTGAGAGACCCCCCTAGTGAGACTGAAGTGAGAGACTCCCCTAGTGAAACTGAAGTGAGAGACCCCCCTAGTGAGACTGAAGTGAGAGACCCCCCTAGTGAGACTGAAGTGAGAGACCCCCCCCTAGTGAGACTGAAGTGAGAGACTCCCTAGTGAGACTGAGGTGAGAGAACCCCCTAGTGAGGCTGAGGTGAGAGACCCCCTAGTGAGACTGAGGTGAGAGACCCCCCTAGTGAGACTGAGGTGAGAGAACCCCCTAGTGAGACTGAAGTGAGAGACCCCCTATTGAGACTGAATGAGAGACCCCTTAGTGAGACTGAATTGAGATACCCCCTATTGAGACTGAAGTGAGAGACCTCCCTAGTGAGACTGAAGTGAGAGACCCCCTAGTGAAACAGAAGTGAGAGACCCCCCTAGTGAGACTGAAATGAGAGACCCCCATAGTGAGACTGAAGTGAGAGACCCCCCTAGTGAGACTGAAGTGAGAGACCCCCTAGTGAGACTGAGGTGAGAGACCCCCCTAGTGAGACTGAAGTAAGAGACCCCCCTAGTGTGACTGAAGGGAGGGACCCCCCCTAGTGAGACTGAAATGAGAGACCCCCATAGTGAGACTGAAGTGAGAGACCCCCCTAGTGAGACTGAAGTGAGAGACCCCCTAGTGAGACTGAGGTGAGAGACCCCCCTAGTGAGACTGAAGTGAGAGACCCCCTAGTGAGACTGAAGTGAGAGACCTCCCTAGTGAGACTGAGGTGAGAGACCCCCTAGTGAGACTGAAGTGAGAGACCTCCCTAGTGAGACTGAGGTGAGAGACCCCCTTGTGAGACTGAAGTGAGAGACCTCCCTAGTGAGACTGAAGTGAGAGACCCCCTAGTGAAACTGAAGTTAGAGACCCCCCTAGTGAGACTGAAATGAGAGACCCCCATAGTGAGACTGAAGTGAGAGACCCCCTAGTGAGACTGAAGTGAGGGACCCCCCTAGTGAGACTGAAGTGAGAGACCCCCCTAGTGAGACTGAAGTGAGAGACTCCCTAGTGAGACTGAGGTGAGAGAACCCCCTAGTGAGGCTGAGGTGAGAGACCCCCTAGTGAGACTGAGGTGAGAGACCCCCCTAGTGAGACTGAGGTGAGAGAACCCCCTAGTGAGACTGAAGTGAGAGACCCCCTATTGAGACTGAAGTGAGAGACCCCTTAGTGAGACTGAATTGAGATACCCCCTATTGAGACTGAAGTGAGAGACCTCCCTAGTGAGACTGAAGTTAGAGACCCCCCTAGTGAGACTGAAGTGAGAGACCCCCCTAGTGAGACTGAAGTGAGAGACCTCCCTAGTGAGACTGAAGTGAGAGACCCCCCTAGTGAGACTGAAGTGAGAAACCTCCCTAGTGAGACTGAAGTGAGAGACCCCCTAGTGAAACAGAAGTGAGAGACCCCCTAGTGAGACTGAAGTGAGAGAACCCCCTAGTGAGACTGAAGTGAGAGACCCCCCTAGTGAGACTGAAGTGAGAGACCCCCTAGTGAGACTGAAGTGAGAGACCCCCCTAGTGAGACTGAGGTGAGAGACCCCCCTAGTGAGACTGAAATGAGAGACCCCCATAGTGAGACTGAAGTTAGAGACCCCCCTAGTGAGACTGAAATGAGAGACCCCCATAGTGAGACTGAAGTGAGAGACCCCCCTAGTGAGACTGAAGTGAGAGACCCCCTAGTGAGACTGAGGTGAGAGACACCCTAGTGAGACTGAAGTGAGAGACCTCCCTAGTGAGATTGAAGTGAGAGACACCCTAGTGAGACTGAAGTGAGAGACCTCCCTAGTGAGACTGAAATGAGAGACCCCCCTAGTGAGACTCAAGTGAGAGACCCCCCTAGTGTGACTGAAGTTAGAGACCCCCTAGTGAGAATGACGTGAGAGACCCCCCTAGTGAGACTGAAGTGAGAGACCCCCCTAGTGAGACTGAAGTGAGAGACCCCCTAGTGAGACTGAAGTGAGAGACCCACCTAGTGAGACTGAAGTGAGAGACCCCCCTAGTGAGACTGAAGTGAGGGACCCCCTAGTGAGACTGAAGTGAGAGACCCCCTAGTGAGACTGAAGTGAGAGACCCCCCTAGTGAGACTGAAGTGAGAGACCTCCCTAGTGATACTGAAGTGAGAGACCCCCTAGTGAGACTGAAGTGAGAGACCCCCCTAGTGAGACTGAAGTTAGAGACCCCCTAGTTAGACTGAAGTGAGAGACCCCCTAGTGAGACTGAAGTGAGAGACCCCCCTAGTGAGACTGAAGTGAGAAACCCCCTTAGTGAGAGTGAAGTGAGAGACCCCCTAGTGGGACTTAAGTGAGAGACCCCCTAGTGAGACTGAAGTGAGAGACCCCCTTAGTGAGACTGAAGTGAGAGACCCGTTAGGGAGACTGAAGTGAGAGACCCCCCTAGTGAGACTGAAGTGAGAGACTCCCCTAGTGAAACTGAAGTGAGAGACCCCCCTAGTGAGACTGAAGTGAGAGACCCCCCTAGTGAGACTGAAGTGAGAGACCCCCCCCTAGTGAGACTGAAGTGAGAGACTCCCTAGTGAGACTGAGGTGAGAGAACCCCCTAGTGAGGCTGAGGTGAGATACCCCCTAGTGAGACTGAGGTGAGAGACCCCCCTAGTGAGACTGAGGTGAGAGAACCCCCTAGTGAGACTGAAGTGAGAGACCCCCTATTGAGACTGAATGAGAGACCCCTTAGTGAGACTGAATTGAGATACCCCCTATTGAGACTGAAGTGAGAGACCTCCCTAGTGAGACTGAAGTGAGAGACCCCCCTAGTGAGACTGAAGTGAGAGACCTCCCTAGTGAGACTGAAGTGAGAGACACCCTAGTGAGACTGAAGTGAGAGACCTCCCTAGTGAGATTGAAGTGAGAGACACCCTAGTGAGACTGAAATGAGAGACCCCCCTAGTGAGACTGAAGTGAGAGACCCCCCTAGTGAGACTGAAGTGAGAGACCCCCTAGTGAGACTGAGGTGAGAGACACCCTAGTGAAACTGAAGTGAGAGACCTCCCTAGTGAGATTGAAGTGAGAGACACCCTAGTGAGACTGAAGTGAGAGACCCCCATAGTGAGACTGAAGTGAGAGACCCCCCTAGTGAGACTGAAGTTAGAGACCCCCTAGTGAGACTGAGGTGAGAGACCCCCCTAGTGAGACTGAAGTGAGAGACCCCCCTAGTGAGACTGAAGTGAGAGACACCCTAGTGAGACTGAAGTGAGAGACCTCCCTAGTGAGATTGAAGTGAGAGACACCCTAGTGAGACTGAAGTGAGAGACCTCCCTAGTGAGACTGAAATGAGAGACCCCCCAGGTGAGACTGAAGTGAGAGACCCCCCTAGTGTGACTGAAGGGAGGGACCCCCCTAGTGAGACTGAAGTGAGAGACCCCCTAGTGAGAATGACGTGAGAGACCCCCCTAGTGAGACTGAAGTGAGAGACCCCCCTAGTGAGACTGAAGTGAGAGACCCCCTAGTGAGACTGAAGTGAGAGACCCACCTAGTTAGACTGAAGTGAGAGACCCCCCTAGTGAGACTGAAGTGAGGGACCCCCTAGTGAGACTGAAGTGAGAGACCCCCTAGTGAGACTGAAGTGAGAGACCCCCCTAGTGAGACTGAAGTGAGAGACCTCCCTAGTGATACTGAAGTGAGAGACCCCCTAGTGAGACTGAAGTGAGAGACCCCCCTAGTGAGACTGAAGTTAGAGACCCCCTAGTGAGACTGAAGTGAGAGGCCCCCTAGTGAGACTGAAGTGAGAGACCCCCCTAGTGAGACTGAAGTGAGAAACCCCCTTAGTGAGAGTGAAGTGAGAGACCCCCTAGTGGGACTTAAGTGAGAGACCCCCTAGTGAGACTGAAGTGAGAGACCCCCTTAGTGAGACTGAAGTGAGAGACCCGTTAGTGAGACTGAAGTGAGAGACCCCCCTAGTGAGACTGAAGTGAGAGACTCCCCTAGTGAAACTGAAGTGAGAGACCCCCCTAGTGAGACTGAAGTGAGAGACCCCCTAGTGAGACTGAAGTGAGAGACCCCCCCCTAGTGAGACTGAAGTGAGAGACTCCCTAGTGAGACTGAGGTGAGAGAACCCCCTAGTGATGCTGAGGTGAGAGACCCCCTAGTGAGACTGAGGTGAGAGACCCCCCTAGTGAGACTGAGGTGAGAGAACCCCCTAGTGAGACTGAAGTGAGAGACCCCCTATTGAGACTGAAGTGAGAGACCCCTTAGTGAGACTGAATTGAGATACCCCCTATTGAGACTGAAGTGAGAGACCTCCCTAGTGAGACTGAAGTGAGAGACCCCCCTAGTGAGACTGAAGTGAGAGACCTCCCTAGTGAGACTGAAGTGAGAGACCCCCCTAGTGAGACTGAAGTGAGAAACCTCCCTAGTGAGACTGAAGTGAGAGACCCCCTAGTGAAACAGAAGTGAGAGACCCCCTAGTGAGACTGAAGTGAGAGACCCCCCTAGTGAGACTGAAGTGAGAGACCCCCCTAGTGAGACTGAAGTGAGAGACCCCCTAGTGAGACTGAAGTGAGAGACCCCCCTAGTGAGACTGAGGTGAGAGACCCCCCTAGTGAGACTGAAATGAGAGACCCCCCCTAGTGAGACTGAAGTGAGAGACCCCCCTAGTGTGACTGAAGGGAGGGACCCCCCTAGTGAGACTGAAGTGAGAGACCCCCTAGTGAGAATGACGTGAGAGACCCCCCTAGTGAGCCTGAAGTGAGAGACCCCCCTAGTGAGACTGAAGTGAGAGACCCCCAAGTGAGACTGAAGTGAGAGACCCACCTAGTGAGACTGAATTGAGAGACCCCCCTAGTGAGACTGAGGTGAGAGACCCCCCTAGTGAGACTGAAATGAGAGACCCCCATAGTGAGACTGAAGTTAGAGACCCCCCTAGTGAGACTGAAATGAGAGGCCCCCATAGTGAGACTGAAGTGAGAGACCCCCCTAGTGAGACTGAAGTGAGAGACCCCCTAGTGAGACTGAGGTGAGAGACCCCCCTAGTGAGACTGAAGTGAGAGACCCCCCTAGTGAGACTGAAGTGAGAGACACCCTAGTGAGACTGAAGTGAGAGACCTCCCTAGTGAGATTGAAGTGTGAGACACCCTAGTGAGACTGAAGTGAGAGACCTCCCTAGTGAGACTGAAATGAGAGACCCCCCTAGTGAGACTGAAGTGAGAGATCCCCCTAGTGTGACTGAAGGGAGGGACCCCCCTAGTGAGACTGAAGTGAGAGACCCCCTAGTGAGAATGACGTGAGAGACCCCCCTAGTGAGACTGAAGTGAGAGACCCCCCTAGTGAGACTGAAGTGAGAGACCCCTAGTGAGACTGAAGTGAGAGACCCACCTAGTGAGACTGAAGTGAGAGACCCCCCTAGTGAGACTGAAGTGAGGGACCCCCTAGATAGACTGAAGTGAGAGACCCCCTAGTGAGACTGAAGTGAGAGACCCCCCTAGTGAGACTGAAGTGAGAAACCTCCCTAGTGATACTGAAGTGAGAAACCCCCTAGTGAGACTGAAGTGAGAGACCCCCTAGTTAAACTGAAGTGAGAGACCCCCTAGTGAGACTGAAGTGAGAGACCCCCCTAGTGAGACTGAAGTTAGAGACCCCCTAGTGAGACTGAAGTGAGAGACCCCCTAGTGAGACTGAAGTGAGAGACCCCCCTAGTGAGACTGAAGTGAGAAACCCCCTTAGTGAGAGTGAAGTGAGAGACCCCCTAGTGGGACTTAAGTGAGAGACCCCCTAGTGAGACTGAAGTGAGAGACCCCCTTAGTGAGACTGAAGTGAGAGACCCGTTAGTGAGACTGAAGTGAGAGACCCCCCTAGTGAGACTGAAGTGAGAGACTCCCCTAGTGAAACTGAAGTGAGAGACCCCCCTAGTGAGACTGAAGTGAGAGACCCCCCTAGTGAGACTGAAGTGAGAGACCCCCCCTAGTGAGACTGAAGTGAGAGACCCCCTAGTGAGGTTAAAGTGAGAGACCCCCCTAGTGAGACTGAAGTGAGGGACCCCCTAGTGAGACTGAAGTGAGAGACCCCATAGTGAGACTGAAGTGAGAGACCCCATAGTGAGACTGAAGTGAGAGACCCCCTAGTGAGATTGAAGTCAGAGACCCCCCTAGTGAGACTGAAGTGAGAGACCCCCCTAGTGAGACTGAAGTGAGAGACCCCCCCCTAGTGAGACTGAAGTGAGAGACCCCCCTAGTGAGACTGAAGTGAGAGACCCCCCCTAGTGAGACTGAAGTGAGAGACCCCCTAGTGAGATTGAAGTGAGAGACCCCCCTAGTGAGACTGAAGTGAGAGACCCCCCTAGTGAGACTGAAGTGAGAGACCCCCTTAGTGAGAGTGAAGTGAGAGACCCCCTAGTGGGACTTAAATGAGAGACCCCCTAGTGAGACTGAAGTGAGAGACCCCCTTAGTGAGACTGAAGTGAGAGACCCCTTAGTGAGACTGAAGTGAGAGACCCCCCTAGTGAGACTGAAGTGAGAGACTCCCCTAGTGAAACTGAAGTGAGAGACCCCCCTAGTGAGACTGAAGTGAGAGACCCCCCTAGTGTGACTGAAGGGAGGGACCCCCCTAGTGAGACTGAAGTGAGAGACCCCCTAGTGAGAATGACGTGAGAGACCCCCCTAGTGAGAATGAAGTGAGAGACCCCCCTAGTGAGACTGAAGTGAGAGACCCCCTAGTGAGACTGAAGTGAGAGACCCACCTAGTGAGACTGAAGTTAGAGACCCCCCTAGTGAGACTGAGGTGAGAGACCCCCCTAGTGAGACTGAAATGAGAGACCCCCATAGTGAGACTGAAGTTAGAGACCCCCCTAGTGAGACTGAAATGAGAGACCCCCATAGTGAGACTGAAGTGAGAGACCCCCCTAGTGAGACTGAAGTGAGAGACCCCCTAGTGAGACTGAGGTGAGAGACCCCCCTAGTGAGACTGAAGGGAGAGACCCCCCTAGTGAGACTGAAGTGAGAGACACCCTAGTGAGACTGAAGTGAGAGACCTCCCTAGTGAGATTGAAGTGTGAGACACCCTAGTGAGACTGAAGTGAGAGACCCCCTAGTGAGACTGAGGTGAGAGACCCCCCTAGTGAGACTGAAGTGAGAGACCCCCCTAGTGAGACTGAAGTGAGAGACACCCTAGTGAGACTGAAGTGAGAGACCTCCCTAGTGAGATTGAAGTGTGAGACACCCTAGTGAGACTGGAGTGAGAGACCTCCCTAGTGAGACTGAAATGAGAGACCCCCCTAGTGAGACTGACGTGAGAGACCCCCCTAGTGTGACTGAAGGGAGGGACCCCCCTAGTGAGACTGAAGTGAGAGACCCCCTAGTGAGAATGACGTGAGAGACCCCCCTAGTGAGACTGAAGTGAGAGACCCCCCTAGTGAGACTGAAGTGAGAGACCCCCTAGTGAGACTGAAGTGAGAGACCCACCTAGTGAGACTGAAGTGAGAGACCCCCCTAGTGAGACTGAAGTGAGGGACCCCCTAGATAGACTGAAGTGAGAGACCCCCTAGTGAGACTGAAGTGAGAGACCCCCCTAGTGAGACTGAAGTGAGAGACCTCCCTAGTGAGACTGAAGTTAGAGACCCCCCTAGTGAGATTGAAGTGAGAGACCCCCCTAGTGAGACTGAAGGGAGGGTCCCCCCTAGTGAGACTGAAGTGAGAGACCCCCTAGTGAGAATGACGTGAGAGACCTCCCTAGTGAGACTGAAGTGAGAGACCCCCTAGTGAGACTGAAGTGAGAGACCTCCCTAGTGAAATTGAAGTGAGAGACCCCCCTAGTGAGGTTGAAGTGAGAGACCCCCTAGTGAGAATGACGTGAGAGACCCCCCTAGTGAGACTGAAGTGAGAGACCCCCTAGTGAGACTGAAGTGAGAGACCTCCCTAGTGAGACTGAAGTGAGAGACCCCCCTAGTGAGACTGAAGTTAGAGACCCCCTAGTGAGACTGAAGTGAGAGACCCCCCTAGTGAGACCGAGGTGAGAGACCCCATAGTGAGACTGAAGGTAGAGACCCCCCCATAGTGAGACTGAAGTGAGAGACCTCCCTAGTGAGACTGAAGTGAGAGACCCCCCTTGTGAGACTGAAGTGAGAGACCCCCTAGTGAGATTGAAGTGAGAGACCCCCCTAGTGAGACTGAAGTGAGAGACCCCCTTAGTGAGACTGAAGTGAGAGACCCCCTTGTGGGCCTGAAGTGAGAGACCCCCCTAGTGAGACTGAAGTGAGAGACCCCCTTAGTGAGACTGAAGTGAGAGACCCCTTAGTGAGACTGAAGTGAGAGACCCCCCTAGTGAGACTGATGTGAGAGACCCCCCTAGTGAGACTGAAGTGAGAGACTCCCCTAGTGAAACTGAAGTGAGAGACCCCCCTAGTGAGACTGAAGTGAGAGACCCCCTAGTGAGATTGAAGTGAGAGACCCCCCTAGTGAGACTGAAGTGAGAGACCCACTAGTGAGACTGAAGTGACAGACCCACTAGTGAGACTGAAGTGAGAGACCTCCCTATGGAGACTGAAGTGAGAGACCCCATAGTGAAACTGAAGTGAGGACCCCCTAGTGAGACTGAAGTGAGAGACCCCCCTAGTGAGACTGAAATGAGAGACCCCCCTAGTGAGACTGAAGTGAGAGACCCCCTAGTGAAACTGAAGTTAGAGACCCCCCTAGTGAGACTGAAATGAGAGACCCCCATAGTGAGACTGAAGTGAGAGTCCCCCCTAGTGAGACTGAAGTGAGAGACACCCTAGTGAGACTGAGGTGAGAGACCCCCCTAGTGAGACTGAAGTGAGAGACCCCCTAGTGAGACTGAAGTGAGAGACCCCCTAGTGAGATTGAAGTGAGAGACTCCCTAGTGAGACTGAAGTGAGAGACCCCCTAGTGAGACTGAAGTGAGAGACCTCCCTAGTGAGACTGAAGTGAGAGACCCCCCTAGTGAGACTGAAGTGAGAGACCCCCCTAGTGAGACTGAAGGGAGGGTCCCCCCTAGTGAGAATGAAGTGAGAGACCCCCTAGTGAGAATGACGTGAGAGACCCCCCTAGTGAGACTGAAGTAAGAGATCCCCCTATTGAGACTGAAGTGAGAGACGCCCCTAGTGAGACTGAAGTGAGAGACCCCCTAGTGAGACTGAAGTGAGAGACCCCCTAGTGAGACTGAATGAGAGACCTCCCTAGTGAGACTGAAGTGAGAGACCCCCTAGTTAAACTGAAGTGAGAGACCCCCTAGTGAGACTGAAGTGAGAGACCCCCCTAGTGAGACTGAAGTTAGAGACCCCCTAGTGAGACTGAAGTGAGAGACACCCCTAGTGAGACTGAAATGAGAGACCCCCTAGTGAGACTGAAGTGAGAGACCCCCTAGTGAGACTGAAGTGAGAGACCTCCCTAGTGAGACTGAAGTGAGAGACCCCCCTAGTGAGACTGAAGTGAGAGACCCCCCTACTGAGACTGAAGGGAGGGTCCCCCCTAGTGAGAATGAAGTGAGAGACCCCCTAGTGAGAATGACGTGAGAGACCCCCCTAGTGAGACTGAAGTAAGAGATCCCCCTATTGAGACTGAAGTGAGAGACGCCCCTAGTGAGACTGAAGTGAGAGACCCCCTAGTGAGACTGAAGTGAGAGACCCCCTAGTGAGACTGAATGAGAGACCTCCCTAGTGAGACTGAAGTGAGAGACCCCCTAGTTAAACTGAAGTGAGAGACCCCCTAGTGAGACTGAAGTGAGAGACCCCCCTAGTGAGACTGAAGTTAGAGACCCCCTAGTGAGACTGAAGTGAGAGACACCCCTAGTGAGACTGAAATGAGAGACCCCCTAGTGAGACTGAAGTGAGAGACCCCCTAGTGAGACTGAAGTGAGAGACCTCCCTAGTGAGACTGAAGTGAGAGACCCCCCTAGTGAGACTGAAGTGAGAGACCCCCCTACTGAGACTGAAGGGAGGGTCCCCCCTAGTGAGAATGAAGTGAGAGACCCCCTAGTGAGAATGACGTGAGAGACCCCCCTAGTGAGACTGAAGTAAGAGATCCCCCTATTGAGACTGAAGTGAGAGACGCCCCTAGTGAGACTGAAGTGAGAGACCCCCTAGTGAGACTGAAGTGAGAGACCCCCTAGTGAGACTGAATGAGAGACCTCCCTAGTGAGACTGAAGTGAGAGACCCCCTAGTTAAACTGAAGTGAGAGACCCCCTAGTGAGACTGAAGTGAGAGACCCCCCTAGTGAGACTGAAGTTAGAGACCCCCTAGTGAGACTGAAGTGAGAGACACCCCTAGTGAGACTGAAATGAGAGACCCCCTAGTGAGACTGAAGTGAGAGACCCCCCTAGTGAGACTGAAGTGAAAGACCCCCTAGTGAGACTGAAGTGAGAGACCCCCCTAGTGAGACTGAAGTGAGAGACCCCCTAGTGAGACTGAAGTGAGAGACCCCCCTAGTGAGACTGAAGTGAGAGACCCCCTAGTGAGACTGAAGTGAGAGACCCCCCTAGTGAGACTGAAGTGAGAGACCCCCTTAGTGAGACTGAAGTGAGAGACCCCCTAGTGGGACTGAAGTGAGAGACCATCCTAGTGAGACTGAAGTGAGAGACCCCCTTATTGAGACTGAAGTGAGAGACCCCTTAGTGAGACTGAAGTGAGAGACTCCCCTAGTGAAACTGAAGTGAGAGACCCACGTAGTGAGACTGAAGTGAGAGACCCCCCCTAGTAAGACTGAAGTTAGAGACCCCCTAGTGAGATTGAAGTGAGAGACCCCCCTAGTGAGACTGAAGTGAGAGACCCCCTAGTGAGACTGAAGTGAGAGACCCCATAGTGAGACTGAAGTGAGAGACCCCATAGTGAGACTGAAGTGAGAGACCCCCTAGTGAGATTGAAGTGAGAGACCCCCCTAGTGAGACTGAAGTGAGAGACCCCCTAGTGAGAATGACGTGAGAGACCCCCCTAGTTAGACTGAAGTGAGAGACCCCCTAGTGAGACTGAGGTGAGAGACCCCCTTAGTGAGACTGAAGTGAGAGACCCCCCCTAGTGAGACTGAAGTGAGAGACCCCCTTAGTGAGACTGAAGTGAGAGACCCCTTAGTGAGACTGAAGTGAGAGACCCCCCTAGTGAGACTGAAGTGAGAGACCCCCCTAGTGAGACTGAAGTGAGAGACCCCCTAGTGAAACTGAAGTTAGAGACCCCCCTAGTGAGACTGAAATGAGAGACCCCCATAGTGAGACTGAAGTGAGAGACCCCCCTAGTGAGACTGAAGTGAGAGACCTCCCTAGTGAGACTGAAGTGAGAGACCCCCTAGTGAGACTGAAGTGAGAGACCTCCCTAGTGAGACTGAAGTGAGAGACCCCCTAGTTAAACTGAAGTGAGAGACCCCCTAGTGAGACTGAAGTGAGAGACCCCCCTAGTGAGACTGAAGTTAGAGACCCCCTAGTGAGACTGAAGTGAGAGACACCCCTAGTGAGACTGAAATGAGAGACCCCCTAGTGAGACTGAAGTGAGAGATCCCCCTAGTGAGACTGAAGTGAAAGACCCCCTAGTGAGACTGAAGTGAGAGACCCCCCTAGTGAGACTGAAGTGAGAGACCCCCTAGTGAGACTGAAGTGAGAGACCCCCCTAGTGAGACTGAAGTGAGAGACCCCCTTAGTGAGACTGAAGTGAGAGACCCCCCTAGTGAGACTGAAGTGAGAGACCCCCTTAGTGAGACTGAAGTGACAGACCCCCTAGTAGGACTGAAGTGAGAGACCCCCCTAGTGAGACTGAAGTGAGAGACCCCCTTATTGAGACTGAAGTGAGAGACCCCTTAGTGAGACTGAAGTGAGAGACCCCTCTAGTGAGACTGAAGTGAGAGACTCCCCTAGTGAAACTGAAGTGAGAGACCCACCTAGTGAGACTGAAGTGAGAGACCCCCCCCTAGTGAGACTGAAGTGAGAGACCACCCTAGTGAGACTGAAGTGAGAGAACCCCCCCTAGTGAGACTGAAGTTAGAGACCCCCTAGTGAGATTGAAGTGAGAGACCCCCCTAGTGAGACTGAAGAGAGAGACCCCCTAGTGAGACTGAAGTGAGACACCCCATAGTGAGACTGAAGTGAGAGACCCCATAGTGAGACTGAAGTGAGAGACCCCCTAGTGAGATTGAAGTGAGAGACCCCCCTAGTGAGACTGAAGTGAGAGACCCCCTAGTGAGACTGAAGGGAGGGACCCCCCTAGTGAGACTGAAGTGAGAGACCCCCCTAGTGAGACTGAAGTGAAAGACCCCCTAGTGAGACTGAAGTGAGAGACCCCCCTAGTGAGACTGAAGTGAGAGACCCCCCTAGTGAGACTGAAGTGAAAGACCCCCTAGTGAGACTGAAGTGAGAGACCCCCCTAGTGAGACTGAAGTGAGAGACCCCCTAGTGAGACTGAAGTGAAGTGAGAGACCCCCCTAGTGAGACTGAAGTGAGAGACCCCCTAGTGGGACTGAAGTGAGAGACCCCCCTAGTGAGACTGAAGTGAGAGACCCACTTATTGAGACTGAAGTGAGAGACCCCTTAGTGAGACTGAAGTGAGAGACCCCCCCCCTAGTGAGACTGAAGTGAGAGATCACCCTAGTGAGAATGACGTGAGAGACCCCCCTAGTTAGACTGAAGTGAGAGACCCCCTAGTGAGACTGAGGTGAGAGACCCCCTAGTGGGACTGAAGTGAGAGACCCCCCCTAGTGAGATTGAAGTGAGAGACTCCCTAGTGAGACTGAAGTGAGAGACCCCCTAGTGAGACAGAAGTGAGAGACCTCCCTAGTGAGACTGAAGTGAGAGACCCCCCTAGTGAGACTGAAGTGAGAGACCCCCCTAGTGAGACTGATGGGAGGGTCCCCCCTAGTGAGAATGAAGTGAGAGACCCCCTAGTGAGAATGACGTGAGAGACCCCCCTAGTGAGACTGAAGTGAGAGATCCCCCTATTGAGACTGAAGTGAGAGACGCCCCTAGTGAGACTGAAGTGAGAGACCCCCTAGTGGGACTGAAGTGAGAGACCCCCCTAGTGAGACTGAAGTGAGAGACCCACTTATTGAGACTGAAGTGAGAGACCCCTTAGTGAGACTGAAGTGAGAGACCCCCCCCTAGTGAGACTGAAGTGAGAGATCACCCTAGTGAGAATGACGTGAGAGACCCCCCTAGTTAGACTGAAGTGAGAGACCCCCTAGTAAGACTGAGGTGAGAGACCCCCTAGTGGGACTGAAGTGAGAGACCCCCCCTAGTGAGATTGAAGTGAGAGACTCCCTAGTGAGACTGAAGTGAGAGACCCCCTAGTGAGACTGAAGTGAGAGACCTCCCTAGTGAGACTGAAGTGAGAGACCCCCCTAGTGAGACTGAAGTGAGAGACCCCCCTAGTGAGACTGATGGGAGGGTCCCCCCTAGTGAGAATGAAGTGAGAGACCCCCTAGTGAGAATGACGTGAGAGACCCTCCTAGTGAGACTGAAGTGAGAGATCCCCCTATTGAGACTGAAGTGAGAGACGCCCCTAGTGAGACTGAAGTGAGAGATCCCCCTATTGAGACTGAAGTGAGAGACGCCCCTAGTGAGACTGAAGTGAGAGACCCCCTTATTGAGACTGAAGTGAGAGACCCCTTAGTGAGACTGAAGTGAGAGACCCCCCTAGTGAGACTGAAGTGAGAGGCTCCCCTAGTGAAACTGAAGTGAGAGACCCCCTAGTAGGACTGAAGTGAGAGACCCCCCTAGTGAGACTGAAGTGAGAGACCCCCTTATTGAGACTGAAGTGAGAGACCCCCTAGTAGGACTGAAGTGAGAGACCCACCTAGTGAGACTGAAGTGAGAGACCCCCCCCTAGTGAGACTGAAGTGAGAGACCACCCTAGTGAGACTGAAGTGAGAGAACCCCCCCTAGTGAGACTGAAGTTAGAGACCCCCTAGTGAGATTGAAGTGAGAGACCCCCCTAGTGAGACTGAAGAGAGAGACCCCCTAGTGAGACTGAAGTGAGAGACCCCATAGTGAGACTGAAGTGAGAGACCCCATAGTGAGACTGAAGTGAGAGACCCCCTAGTGAGATTGAAGTGAGAGACCCCCCTAGTGAGACTGAAGTGAGAGACCCCCTAGTGAGACTGAAGGGAGGGACCCCCCTAGTGAGACTGAAGTGAGAGACCCCCCTAGTGAGACTGAAGTGAAAGACACCCTAGTGAGACTGAAGTGAGAGACCCCCCTAGTGAGACTGAAGTGAGAGACCCCCTAGTGAGACTGAAGTGAGAGACCCCCCTAGTGAGACTGAAGTGAGAGACCCCCTTAGTGAGACTGAAGTGAGAGACCCCCTAGTGGGACTGAAGTGAGAGACCCCCCTAGTGAGACTGAAGTGAGAGACCCCCTTATTGAGACTGAAGTGAGAGACCCCTTAGTGAGACTGAAGTGAGAGACCCCCCTAGTGAGACTGAAGTGAGAGACCCCCCCTAGTGAGACTGAAGTGAGAGACCACCCTAGTGAGAATGACGTGAGAGACCCCCTAGTTAGACTGAAGTGAGAGACCCCCTAGTGAGACTGAGGTGAGAGACCCCCTAGTGGGACTGAAGTGAGAGACCCCCCCTAGTGAAACTGAAGTGAGAGACCCCCTAGTGAGATTGAAGTGAGAGACTCCCTAGTGAGACTGAAGTGAGAGACCCCCTAGTGAGACTGAAGTGAGAGACCTCCCTAGTGAGACTGAAGTGAGAGACCCCCCTAGTGAGACTGAAGGGAGGGTCCCCCCTAGTGAGAATGAAGTGAGAGACCCCCTAGTGAGAATGACGTGAGAGACCCCCCTAGTGAGACTGAAGTGAGAGATCCCCCTATTGAGACTGAAGTGAGAGACGCCCCTAGTGAGACTGAAGTGAGAGATCCCCCTATTGAGACTGAAGTGAGAGACGCCCCTAGTGAGACTGAAGTGAGAGACCCCCTAGTGAGACTGAAGTGAGAGACCCCCTAGTGAGACTGAATGAGAGACCTCCCTAGTGAGACTGAAGTGAGAAACCCCCTAGTTAAACTGAAGTGAGAGACCCCCTAGTGAGACTGAAGTGAGAGACCCCCCTAGTGAGACTGAAGTTAGAGACCCCCTAGTGAGACTGAAGTGAGAGACACCCCTAGTGAGACTGAAATGAGAGACCCCCTAGTGAGACTGAAGTGAGAGACCCCCCTAGTGAGACTGAAGTGAAAGACCCCCTAGTGAGACTGAAGTGAGAGACCCCCCTAGTGAGACTGAAGTGAGAGACCCCCTAGTGAGACTGAAGTGAGAGACCCCCCTAGTGAGACTGAAGTGAGAGACCCCCTTAGTGAGAATGAAGTGAGAGACCCCCTAGTGGGACTGAAGTGAGAGACCCCCCTGGTGAGACTGAAGTGAGAGACCCCCTTATTGAGACTGAAGTGAGAGACCCCTTAGTGAGACTGAAGTGAGAGACCCCCCTAGTGAGACTGAAGTGAGAGACTCCCCTAGTGAAACTGAAGTGAGAGACCCACCTAGTGAGACTGAAGTGAGAGACCCCCCCCTAGTGAGACTGAAGTGAGAGACCACCCTAGTGAGAATGAAGTGAGAGAACCCCCCCTAGTGAGACTGAAGTTAGAGACCCCCTAGTGAGATTGAAGTGAGAGACCCCCCTAGTGAGACTGAAGTGAGAGACCCCCTAGTGAGACTGAAGTGAGAGACCCCATAGTGAGACTGAAGTGAGAGACCCCATAGTGAGACTGAAGTGAGAGACCCCCTAGTGAGATTGAAGTGAGAGACCCCCCTAGTGAGACTGAAGTGAGAGACCCCCTAGTGAGAATGACGTGAGAGACCCCCCTAGTTAGACTGAAGTGAGAGACCCCCTAGTGAGACTGAGGTGAGAGACCCCCTAGTGGGACTGAAGTGAGAGACCCCCCCTAGTGAGACTGAAGTGAGAGACCCCCTTAGTGAGACTGAAGTGAGAGACCCCTTAGTGAGACTGAAGTGAGAGACCACCCTAGTGAGAATGACGTGAGAGACCCCCCTAGTTAGACTGAAGTGAGAGACCCCCTAGTGAGACTGAGGTGAGAGACCCCCTAGTGGGACTGAAGTGAGAGACCCCCCCTAGTGAAACTGAAGTGAGAGACCCCCTAGTGAGATTGAAGTGAGAGACTCCCTAGTGAGACTGAAGTGAGAGACCCCCTAGTGAGACTGAAGTGAGAGACCTCCCTAGTGAGACTGAAGTGAGAGACCCCCCTAGTGAGACTGAAGTGAGAGACCCCCCTAGTGAGACTGAAGGGAGGGTCCCCCCTAGTGAGAATGAAGTGAGAGACCCCCTAGTGAGAATGACGTGAGAGACCCCCCTAGTGAGACTGAAGTGAGAGATCCCCCTATTGAGACTGAAGTGAGAGACGCCCCTAGTGAGACTGAAGTGAGAGATCCCCCTATTGAGACTGAAGTGAGAGACGCCCCTAGTGAGACTGAAGTGAGAGACCCCCTAGTGAGACTGAAGTGAGAGACCCCCTAGTGAGACTGAATGAGAGACCTCCCTAGTGAGACTGAAGTGAGAAACCCCCTAGTTAAACTGAAGTGAGAGACCCCCTAGTGAGACTGAAGTGAGAGACCAACCTAGTGAGACTGAAGTTAGAGACCCCCTAGTGAGACTGAAGTGAGAGACACCCCTAGTGAGACTGAAATGAGAGACCCCCTAGTGAGACTGAAGTGAGAGACCCCCCTAGTGAGACTGAAGTGAAAGACCCCCTAGTGAGACTGAAGTGAGAGACCCCCCTAGTGAGACTGAAGTGAGAGACCCCCTAGTGAGACTGAAGTGAGAGACCCCCCTAGTGAGACTGAAGTGAGAGACCCCCTTAGTGAGACTGAAGTGAGAGACCCCCTAGTGGGACTGAAGTGAGAGACCCCCCTAGTGAGACTGAAGTGAGAGACCCCCTTATTGAGACTGAAGTGAGAGACCCCTTAGTGAGACTGAAGTGAGAGACCCCCCTAGTGAGACTGAAGTGAGAGACCCCCCTAGTGAGACTGAAGTGAGAGACTCCCCTAGTGAAACTGAAGTGAGAGACCCACCTAGTGAGACTGAAGTGAGAGACCCCCCCCCTAGTGAGACTGAAGTGAGAGACCACCCTAGTGAGAATGAAGTGAGAGAACCCCCCCTAGTGAGACTGAAGTTAGAGACCCCCTAGTGAGATTGAAGTGAGAGACCCCCCTAGTGAGACTGAAGTGAGAGACCCCCTAGTGAGACTGAAGTGAGAGACCCCATAGTGAGACTGAAGTGAGAGACCCCATAGTGAGACTGAAGTGAGAGACCCCCTAGTGAGATTGAAGTGAGAGACCCCCCTAGTGAGACTGAAGTGAGAGACCCCCTAGTGAGAATGACGTGAGAGACCCCCCTAGTTAGACTGAAGTGAGAGTCCCCCTAGTGAGACTGAGGTGAGAGACCCCCTAGTGGGACTGAAGTGAGAGACCCCCCCTAGTGAGACTGAAGTGAGAGACCCCCTTAGTGAGACTGAAGTGAGAGACCCCTTAGTGAGACTGAAGTGAGAGACCCCCTAGTGAAACTGAAGTTAGAGACCCCCCTAGTGAGACTGAAATGAGAGACCCCCATAGTGAGACTGAAGTGAGAGACCCCCCCTAGTGAGACTGAAGTGAGAGACCCCCCTAGTGAGACTGAAGTGTGAGACCTCCCTAGTGAGACTGTAGTGAGAGACCTCCCTAGTGAGACTGAAGTGAGAGACCCCCTAGTTAAACTGAAGTGAGAGACCCCCTAGTGAGACTGAAGTGAGAGACCCCCCTAGTGAGACTGAAGTTAGAGACCCCCTAGTGAGACTGAAGTGAGAGACACCCCTAGTGAGACTGAAATGAGAGACCCCCTAGTGAGACTGAAGTGAGAGACCCCCCTAGTGAGACTGAAGTGAAAGACCCCCTAGTGAGACTGAAGTGAGAGACCCCCCTAGTGAGACTGAAGTGAGAGACCCCCTAGTGAGACTGAAGTGAGAGACCCCCTAGTGAGACTGAAGTGAGAGACCCCATAGTGAGACTGAAGTGAGAGACCCCATAGTGAGACTGAAGTGAGAGACCCCCTAGTGAGATTGAAGTGAGAGACCCCCCTAGTGAGACTGAAGTGAGAGACCCCCTAGTGAGAATGACGTGAGAGACCCCCCTAGTTAGACTGAAGTGAGAGTCCCCCTAGTGAGACTGAGGTGAGAGACCCCCTAGTGGGACTGAAGTGAGAGACCCCCCCTAGTGAGACTGAAGTGAGAGACCCCCTTAGTGAGACTGAAGTGAGAGACCCCTTAGTGAGACTGAAGTGAGAGACCCCCTAGTGAAACTGAAGTTAGAGACCCCCCTAGTGAGACTGAAATGAGAGACCCCCATAGTGAGACTGAAGTGAGAGACCCCCCCTAGTGAGACTGAAGTGAGAGACCCCCCTAGTGAGACTGAAGTGTGAGACCTCCCTAGTGAGACTGTAGTGAGAGACCTCCCTAGTGAGACTGAAGTGAGAGACCCCCTAGTTAAACTGAAGTGAGAGACCCCCTAGTGAGACTGAAGTGAGAGACCCCCCTAGTGAGACTGAAGTTAGAGACCCCCTAGTGAGACTGAAGTGAGAGACACCCCTAGTGAGACTGAAATGAGAGACCCCCTAGTGAGACTGAAGTGAGAGACCCCCCTAGTGAGACTGAAGTGAAAGACCCCCTAGTGAGACTGAAGTGAGAGACCCCCCTAGTGAGACTGAAGTGAGAGACCCCCTAGTGAGACTGAAGTGAGAGACCCCCCTAGTGAGACTGAAGCGAGAGACCCCCTTAGTGAGACTGAAGTGAGAGACCCCCCTAGTGAGACTGAAGTGAGAGACCCCCTTAGTGAGACTGAAGTGAGAGACCCCCTAGTAGGACTGAAGTTAGAGACCCCCCTAGTGAGACTGAAGTGAGAGACCCCCTTATTGATACTGAAGTGAGAGACCCCTTAGTGAGACTGAAGTGAGAGACCCCCCTAGTGAGACTGAAGTGAGAGACTCCCCTAGTGAAACTGAAGTGAGAGACCCACCTAGTGAGACTGAAGTGAGAGACCCCCCCCTAGTGAGACTGAAGTGAGAGACCACCCTAGTGAGACTGAAGTGAGAGAACCCCCCCCTAGTGAGACTGAAGTTAGAGACCCCCTAGTGAGATTGAAGTGAGAGACCCCCCTAGTGAGACTGAAGAGAGAGACCCCCTAGTGAGATTGAAGTGAGAGACCCCATAGTGAGACTGAAGTGAGAGACCCCATAGTGAGACTGAAGTGAGAGACCCCCTAGTGAGATTGAAGTGAGAGACCCCCCTAGTGAGACTGAAGTGAGAGACCCCCTAGTGAGACTGAAGGGAGGGACCCCCCTAGTGAGACTGAAGTGAGACCCCCTAGTGAGAATGACGTGAGAGACCCCCCTAGTTAAACTGAAGTGAGAAACCCCCTAGTGAGACTGAGGTGAGAGACCCCCTAGTGGGACTGAAGTGAGAGACCCCCCTAGTGAGACTGAAGTGAGAGACCCCCTTAGTGAGACTGAAGTGAGAGACCCCTTAGTGAGACTGAAGTGAGAGACCCCCCTAGTGAGACTGAAGTGAGAGACCCCCCTAGTGAGACTGAAGTGAGAGACTCCCCTAGTGAAACTGAAGTGAGAGACCCCCCTAGTGAGACTGAAGTGAGAGACCCCCCTAGTGAGAATGAAGTGAGAGACCTCCCTAGTGAGACTGAAGTGAGAGACCCACTAGTGAGACTGAAGTGAGAGACGCCCCTAGTGAGACTGAAGTGAGAGATCCCCCTATTGAGACTGAAGTGAGAGACGCCCCTAGTGAGACTGAAGTGAGAGACCCCCTAGTGAGACTGAAGTGAGAGACCCCCTAGTGAGACTGAATGAGAGACCTCCCTAGTGAGACTGAAGTGAGAAACCCCCTAGTTAAACTGAAGTGAGAGACCCCCTAGTGAGACTGAAGTGAGAGACCCCCCTAGTGAGACTGAAGTGAGAGATCCCCCTATTGAGACTGAAGTGAGAGACGCCCCTAGTGAGACTGAAGTGAGAGATCCCCCTATTGAGACTGAAGTGAGAGACGCCCCTAGTGAGACTGAAGTGAGAGACCCCCTAGTGAGACTGAAGTGAGAGACCCCCTAGTGAGACTGAATGAGAGACCTCCCTAGTGAGACTGAAGTGAGAAACCCCCTAGTTAAACTGAAGTGAGAGACCCCCTAGTGAGACTGAAGTGAGAGACCCCCCTAGTGAGACTGAAGTTAGAGACCCCCTAGTGAGACTGAAGTGAGAGACACCCCTAGTGAGACTGAAATGAGAGACCCCCTAGTGAGACTGAAGTGAGAGACCCCCCTAGTGAGACTGAAGTGAAAGACCCCCTAGTGAGACTGAAGTGAGAGACCCCCCTAGTGAGACTGAAGTGAGAGACCCCCTAGTGAGACTGAAGTGAGAGACCCCCCTAGTGAGACTGAAGTGAGAGACCCCCTTAGTGAGACTGAAGTGAGAGACCCCCTAGTGGGACTGAAGTGAGAGACCCCCCTAGTGAGACTGAAGTGAGAGACCCCCTTATTGAGACTGAAGTGAGAGACCCCTTAGTGAGACTGAAGTGAGAGACCCCCCTAGTGAGACTGAAGTGAGAGACTCCCCTAGTGAAACTGAAGTGAGAGACCCACCTAGTGAGACTGAAGTGAGAGACCCCCCCTAGTGAGACTGAAGTGAGAGACCACCCTAGTGAGAATGAAGTGAGAGAACCCCCCCTAGTGAGACTGAAGTTAGAGACCCCCTAGTGAGATTGAAGTGAGAGACCCCCCTAGTGAGACTGAAGTGAGAGACCCCCTAGTGAGACTGAAGTGAGAGACCCCATAGTGAGACTGAAGTGAGAGACCCCATAGTGAGACTGAAGTGAGAGACCCCCTAGTGAGATTGAAGTGAGAGACCCCCCTAGTGAGACTGAAGTGAGAGACCCCCTAGTGAGAATGACGTGAGAGACCCCCCTAGTTAGACTGAAGTGAGAGACCCCCTAGTGAGACTGAGGTGAGAGACCCCCTAGTGGGACTGAAGTGAGAGACCCCCCCTAGTGAGACTGAAGTGAGAGACCCCCTTAGTGAGACTGAAGTGAGAGACCCCTTAGTGAGACTGAAGTGAGAGACCCCCTAGTGAAACTGAAGTTAGAGACCCCCCTAGTGAGACTGAAATGAGAGACCCCCATAGTGAGACTGAAGTGAGAGACCCCCCCTAGTGAGACTGAAGTGAGAGACCCCCCTAGTGAGACTGAAGTGTGAGACCTCCCTAGTGAGACTGAAGTGAGAGACCTCCCTAGTGAGACTGAAGTGAGAGACCCCCTAGTTAAACTGAAGTGAGAGACCCCCTAGTGAGACTGAAGTGAGAGACCCCCCTAGTGAGACTGAAGTTAGAGACCCCCTAGTGAGACTGAAGTGAGAGACACCCCTAGTGAGACTGAAATGAGAGACCCCCTAGTGAGACTGAAGTGAGAGACCCCCCTAGTGAGACTGAAGTGAAAGACCCCCTAGTGAGACTGAAGTGAGAGACCCCCCTAGTGAGACTGAAGTGAGAGACCCCCTAGTGAGACTGAATTGAGAGACCCCCCTAGTGAGACTGAAGCGAGAGACCCCCTTAGTGAGACTGAAGTGAGAGACCCCCCTAGTGAGACTGAAGTGAGAGACCCCCTTAGTGAGACTGAAGTGAGAGACCCCCTAGTAGGACTGAAGTTAGAGACCCCCCTAGTGAGACTGAAGTGAGAGACCCCCTTATTGATACTGAAGTGAGAGACCCCTTAGTGAGACTGAAGTGAGAGACCCCCCTAGTGAGACTGAAGTGAGAGACTCCCCTAGTGAAACTAAAGTGAGAGACCCCCTAGTGAGACTGAAGTGAGAGACCCCCCTAGTGAGACTGAAGTTAGAGACCCCCTAGTGAGACTGAAGTGAGAGACACCCCTAGTGAGACTGAAATGAGAGACCCCCTAGTGAGACTGAAGTGAGAGACCCCCCTAGTGAGACTGAAGTGAAAGACCCCCTAGTGAGACTGAAGTGAGAGACCCCCCTAGTGAGACTGAAGTGTGAGACCTCCCTAGTGAGACTGTAGTGAGAGACCTCCCTAGTGAGACTGAAGTGAGAGACCCCCTAGTTAAACTGAAGTGAGAGACCCCCTAGTGAGACTGAAGTGAGAGACCCCCCTAGTGAGACTGAAGTTAGAGACCCCCTAGTGAGACTGAAGTGAGAGACACCCCTAGTGAGACTGAAATGAGAGACCCCCTAGTGAGACTGAAGTGAGAGACCCCCCTAGTGAGACTGAAGTGAAAGACCCCCTAGTGAGACTGAAGTGAGAGACCCCCCTAGTGAGACTGAAGTGAGAGACCCCCTAGTGAGACTGAAGTGAGAGACCCCCTAGTGAGACTGAAGTGAGAGACCCCATAGTGAGACTGAAGTGAGAGACCCCATAGTGAGACTGAAGTGAGAGACCCCCTAGTGAGATTGAAGTGAGAGACCCCCCTAGTGAGACTGAAGTGAGAGACCCCCTAGTGAGAATGACGTGAGAGACCCCCCTAGTTAGACTGAAGTGAGAGTCCCCCTAGTGAGACTGAGGTGAGAGACCCCCTAGTGGGACTGAAGTGAGAGACCCCCCCTAGTGAGACTGAAGTGAGAGACCCCCTTAGTGAGACTGAAGTGAGAGACCCCTTAGTGAGACTGAAGTGAGAGACCCCCTAGTGAAACTGAAGTTAGAGACCCCCCTAGTGAGACTGAAATGAGAGACCCCCATAGTGAGACTGAAGTGAGAGACCCCCCCTAGTGAGACTGAAGTGAGAGACCCCCCTAGTGAGACTGAAGTGTGAGACCTCCCTAGTGAGACTGTAGTGAGAGACCTCCCTAGTGAGACTGAAGTGAGAGACCCCCTAGTTAAACTGAAGTGAGAGACCCCCTAGTGAGACTGAAGTGAGAGACCCCCCTAGTGAGACTGAAGTTAGAGACCCCCTAGTGAGACTGAAGTGAGAGACACCCCTAGTGAGACTGAAATGAGAGACCCCCTAGTGAGACTGATGTGAGAGACCCCCCTAGTGAGACTGAAGTGAAAGACCCCCTAGTGAGACTGAAGTGAGAGACCCCCCTAGTGAGACTGAAGTGAGAGACCCCCTAGTGAGACTGAAGTGAGAGACCCCCCTAGTGAGACTGAAGCGAGAGACCCCCTTAGTGAGACTGAAGTGAGAGACCCCCCTAGTGAGACTGAAGTGAGAGACCCCCTTAGTGAGACTGAAGTGAGAGACCCCCTAGTAGGACTGAAGTTAGAGACCCCCCTAGTGAGACTGAAGTGAGAGACCCCCTTATTGATACTGAAGTGAGAGACCCCTTAGTGAGACTGAAGTGAGAGACCCCCCTAGTGAGACTGAAGTGAGAGACTCCCCTAGTGAAACTGAAGTGAGAGACCCACCTAGTGAGACTGAAGTGAGAGACCCCCCCCTAGTGAGACTGAAGTGAGAGACCACCCTAGTGAGACTGAAGTGAGAGAACCCCCCCCTAGTGAGACTGAAGTTAGAGACCCCCTAGTGAGATTGAAGTGAGAGACCCCCCTAGTGAGACTGAAGAGAGAGACCCCCTAGTGAGATTGAAGTGAGAGACCCCATAGTGAGACTGAAGTGAGAGACCCCATAGTGAGACTGAAGTGAGAGACCCCCTAGTGAGATTGAAGTGAGAGACCCCCCTAGTGAGACTGAAGTGAGAGACCCCCTAGTGAGACTGAAGGGAGGGACCCCCCTAGTGAGACTGAAGTGAGACCCCCTAGTGAGAATGACGTGAGAGACCCCCCTAGTTAAACTGAAGTGAGAAACCCCCTAGTGAGACTGAGGTGAGAGACCCCCTAGTGGGACTGAAGTGAGAGACCCCCCTAGTGAGACTGAAGTGAGAGACCCCCTTAGTGAGACTGAAGTGAGAGACCCCTTAGTGAGACTGAAGTGAGAGACCCCCCTAGTGAGACTGAAGTGAGAGACCCCCCTAGTGAGACTGAAGTGAGAGACTCCCCTAGTGAAACTGAAGTGAGAGACCCCCCTAGTGAGACTGAAGTGAGAGACCCCCTAGTGAGAATGAAGTGAGAGACCTCCCTAGTGAGACTGAAGTGAGAGACCCACTAGTGAGACTGAAGTGAGAGACGCCCCTAGTGAGACTGAAGTGAGAGATCCCCCTATTGAGACTGAAGTGAGAGACGCCCCTAGTGAGACTGAAGTGAGAGACCCCCTAGTGAGACTGAAGTGAGAGACCCCCTAGTGAGACTGAATGAGAGACCTCCCTAGTGAGACTGAAGTGAGAAACCCCCTAGTTAAACTGAAGTGAGAGACCCCCTAGTGAGACTGAAGTGAGAGACCCCCCTAGTGAGACTGAAGTGAGAGATCCCCCTATTGAGACTGAAGTGAGAGACGCCCCTAGTGAGACTGAAGTGAGAGATCCCCCTATTGAGACTGAAGTGAGAGACGCCCCTAGTGAGACTGAAGTGAGAGACCCCCTAGTGAGACTGAAGTGAGAGACCCCCTAGTGAGACTGAATGAGAGACCTCCCTAGTGAGACTGAAGTGAGAAACCCCCTAGTTAAACTGAAGTGAGAGACCCCCTAGTGAGACTGAAGTGAGAGACCCCCCTAGTGAGACTGAAGTTAGAGACCCCCTAGTGAGACTGAAGTGAGAGACACCCCTAGTGAGACTGAAATGAGAGACCCCCTAGTGAGACTGAAGTGAGAGACCCCCCTAGTGAGACTGAAGTGAAAGACCCCCTAGTGAGACTGAAGTGAGAGACCCCCCTAGTGAGACTGAAGTGAGAGACCCCCTAGTGAGACTGAAGTGAGAGACCCCCCTAGTGAGACTGAAGTGAGAGACCCCCTTAGTGAGACTGAAGTGAGAGACCCCCTAGTGGGACTGAAGTGAGAGACCCCCCTAGTGAGACTGAAGTGAGAGACCCCCTTATTGAGACTGAAGTGAGAGACCCCTTAGTGAGACTGAAGTGAGAGACCCCCCTAGTGAGACTGAAGTGAGAGACTCCCCTAGTGAAACTGAAGTGAGAGACCCACCTAGTGAGACTGAAGTGAGAGACCCCCCCTAGTGAGACTGAAGTGAGAGACCACCCTAGTGAGAATGAAGTGAGAGAACCCCCCCTAGTGAGACTGAAGTTAGAGACCCCCTAGTGAGATTGAAGTGAGAGACCCCCCTAGTGAGACTGAAGTGAGAGACCCCCTAGTGAGACTGAAGTGAGAGACCCCATAGTGAGACTGAAGTGAGAGACCCCATAGTGAGACTGAAGTGAGAGACCCCCTAGTGAGATTGAAGTGAGAGACCCCCCTAGTGAGACTGAAGTGAGAGACCCCCTAGTGAGAATGACGTGAGAGACCCCCCTAGTTAGACTGAAGTGAGAGACCCCCTAGTGAGACTGAGGTGAGAGACCCCCTAGTGGGACTGAAGTGAGAGACCCCCCCTAGTGAGACTGAAGTGAGAGACCCCCTTAGTGAGACTGAAGTGAGAGACCCCTTAGTGAGACTGAAGTGAGAGACCCCCTAGTGAAACTGAAGTTAGAGACCCCCCTAGTGAGACTGAAATGAGAGACCCCCATAGTGAGACTGAAGTGAGAGACCCCCCCTAGTGAGACTGAAGTGAGAGACCCCCCTAGTGAGACTGAAGTGTGAGACCTCCCTAGTGAGACTGAAGTGAGAGACCTCCCTAGTGAGACTGAAGTGAGAGACCCCCTAGTTAAACTGAAGTGAGAGACCCCCTAGTGAGACTGAAGTGAGAGACCCCCCTAGTGAGACTGAAGTTAGAGACCCCCTAGTGAGACTGAAGTGAGAGACACCCCTAGTGAGACTGAAATGAGAGACCCCCTAGTGAGACTGAAGTGAGAGACCCCCCTAGTGAGACTGAAGTGAAAGACCCCCTAGTGAGACTGAAGTGAGAGACCCCCCTAGTGAGACTGAAGTGAGAGACCCCCTAGTGAGACTGAATTGAGAGACCCCCCTAGTGAGACTGAAGCGAGAGACCCCCTTAGTGAGACTGAAGTGAGAGACCCCCCTAGTGAGACTGAAGTGAGAGACCCCCTTAGTGAGACTGAAGTGAGAGACCCCCTAGTAGGACTGAAGTTAGAGACCCCCCTAGTGAGACTGAAGTGAGAGACCCCCTTATTGATACTGAAGTGAGAGACCCCTTAGTGAGACTGAAGTGAGAGACCCCCCTAGTGAGACTGAAGTGAGAGACTCCCCTAGTGAAACTGAAGTGAGAGACCCACCTAGTGAGACTGAAGTGAGAGACCCCCCCCTAGTGAGACTGAAGTGAGAGACCACCCTAGTGAGACTGAAGTGAGAGAACCCCCCCCTAGTGAGACTGAAGTTAGAGACCCCCTAGTGAGATTGAAGTGAGAGACCCCCCTAGTGAGACTGAAGAGAGAGACCCCCTAGTGAGATTGAAGTGAGAGACCCCATAGTGAGACTGAAGTGAGAGACCCCATAGTGAGACTGAAGTGAGAGACCCCCTAGTGAGATTGAAGTGAGAGACCCCCCTAGTGAGACTGAAGTGAGAGACCCCCTAGTGAGACTGAAGGGAGGGACCCCCCTAGTGAGACTGAAGTGAGAGACCCCCTAGTGAGAATGACGTGAGAGACCCCCTAGTGAGAATGACGTGAGAGACCCCCCTAGTTAAACTGAAGTGAGAAACACCCCTAGTGAGACTGAGGTGAGAGACCCCCTAGTGGGACTGAAGTGAGAGACCCCCCTAGTGAGACTGAAGTGAGAGACCCCCTTAGTGAGACTGAAGTGAGAGACCCCTTAGTGAGACTGAAGTGAGAGACCCCCCTAGTGAGACTGAAGTGAGAGACCCCCCTAGTGAGACTGAAGTGAGAGACTCCCCTAGTGAAACTGAAGTGAGAGACCCCCCTAGTGAGACTGAAGTGAGAGACCCCCTAGTGAGAATGAAGTGAGAGACCTCCCTAGTGAGACTGAAGTGAGAGACCCACTAGTGAGACTGAAGTGAGAGACGCCCCTAGTGAGACTGAAGTGAGAGATCCCCCTATTGAGACTGAAGTGAGAGACGCCCCTAGTGAGACTGAAGTGAGAGACCCCCTAGTGAGACTGAAGTGAGAGACCCCCTAGTGAGACTGAATGAGAGACCTCCCTAGTGAGACTGAAGTGAGAAACCCCCTAGTTAAACTGAAGTGAGAGACCCCCTAGTGAGACTGAAGTGAGAGACCCCCCTAGTGAGACTGAAGTTAGAGACCCCCTAGTGAGACTGAAGTGAGAGACACCCCTAGTGAGACTGAAATGAGAGACCCCCTAGTGAGACTGAAGTGAGAGACCCCCCTAGTGAGACTGAAGTGAAAGACCCCCTAGTGAGACTGAAGTGAGAGACCCCCCTAGTGAGACTGAAGTGAGAGACCCCCTAGTGAGACTGAAGTGAGAGACCCCCCTAGTGAGACTGAAGTGAGAGACCCCCTTAGTGAGAATGAAGTGAGAGACCCCCTAGTGGGACTGAAGTGAGAGACCCCCCTGGTGAGACTGAAGTGAGAGACCCCCTTATTGAGACTGAAGTGAGAGACCCCTTAGTGAGACTGAAGTGAGAGACCCCCCTAGTGAGACTGAAGTGAGAGACTCCCCTAGTGAAACTGAAGTGAGAGACCCACCTAGTGAGACTGAAGTGAGAGACCCCCCCCTAGTGAGACTGAAGTGAGAGACCACCCTAGTGAGAATGAAGTGAGAGAACCCCCCCTAGTGAGACTGAAGTTAGAGACCCCCTAGTGAGATTGAAGTGAGAGACCCCCCTAGTGAGACTGAAGTGAGAGACCCCCTAGTGAGACTGAAGTGAGAGACCCCATAGTGAGACTGAAGTGAGAGACCCCCTAGTGAGATTGAAGTGAGAGACCCCCCTAGTGAGACTGAAGTGAGAGACCCCCCTAGTGAGACTGAAGTGAGAGACCCCCTAGTGAGAATGACGTGAGAGACCCCCCTAGTTAGACTGAAGTGAGAGACCCCCTAGTGAGACTGAGGTGAGAGACCCCCTAGTGGGACTGAAGTGAGAGACCCCCCCTAGTGAGACTGAAGTGAGAGACCCCCTTAGTGAGACTGAAGTGAGAGACCCCTTAGTGAGACTGAAGTGAGAGACCACCCTAGTGAGAATGACGTGAGAGACCCCCCTAGTTAGACTGAAGTGAGAGACCCCCTAGTGAGACTGAGGTGAGAGACCCCCTAGTGGGACTGAAGTGAGAGACCCCCCCTAGTGAAACTGAAGTGAGAGACCCCCTAGTGAGATTGAAGTGAGAGACTCCCTAGTGAGACTGAAGTGAGAGACCCCCTAGTGAGACTGAAGTGAGAGACCTCCCTAGTGAGACTGAAGTGAGAGACCCCCCTAGTGAGACTGAAGTGAGAGACCCCCCTAGTGAGACTGAAGGGAGGGTCCCCCCTAGTGAGAATGAAGTGAGAGACCCCCTAGTGAGAATGACGTGAGAGACCCCCCTAGTGAGACTGAAGTGAGAGATCCCCCTATTGAGACTGAAGTGAGAGACGCCCCTAGTGAGACTGAAGTGAGAGATCCCCCTATTGAGACTGAAGTGAGAGACGCCCCTAGTGAGACTGAAGTGAGAGACCCCCTAGTGAGACTGAAGTGAGAGACCCCCTAGTGAGACTGAATGAGAGACCTCCCTAGTGAGACTGAAGTGAGAAACCCCCTAGTTAAACTGAAGTGAGAGACCCCCTAGTGAGACTGAAGTGAGAGACCCCCCTAGTGAGACTGAAGTTAGAGACCCCCTAGTGAGACTGAAGTGAGAGACACCCCTAGTGAGACTGAAATGAGAGACCCCCTAGTGAGACTGAAGTGAGAGACCCCCCTAGTGAGACTGAAGTGAAAGACCCCCTAGTGAGACTGAAGTGAGAGACCCCCCTAGTGAGACTGAAGTGAGAGACCCCCTAGTGAGACTGAAGTGAGAGACCCCCCTAGTGAGACTGAAGTGAGAGACCCCCTTAGTGAGACTGAAGTGAGAGACCCCCTAGTGGGACTGAAGTGAGAGACCCCCCTAGTGAGACTGAAGTGAGAGACCCCCTTATTGAGACTGAAGTGAGAGACCCCTTAGTGAGACTGAAGTGAGAGACCCCCCTAGTGAGACTGAAGTGAGAGACTCCCCTAGTGAAACTGAAGTGAGAGACCCACCTAGTGAGACTGAAGTGAGAGACCCCCCCCTAGTGAGACTGAAGTGAGAGACCACCCTAGTGAGAATGAAGTGAGAGAACCCCCCCTAGTGAGACTGAAGTTAGAGACCCCCTAGTGAGATTGAAGTGAGAGACCCCCCTAGTGAGACTGAAGTGAGAGACCCCCTAGTGAGACTGAAGTGAGAGACCCCATAGTGAGACTGAAGTGAGAGACCCCATAGTGAGACTGAAGTGAGAGACCCCCTAGTGAGATTGAAGTGAGAGACCCCCCTAGTGAGACTGAAGTGAGAGACCCCCTAGTGAGAATGACGTGAGAGACCCCCCTAGTTAGACTGAAGTGAGAGACCCCCTAGTGAGACTGAGGTGAGAGACCCCCTAGTGGGACTGAAGTGAGAGACCCCCCCTAGTGAGACTGAAGTGAGAGACCCCCTTAGTGAGACTGAAGTGAGAGACCCCTTAGTGAGACTGAAGTGAGAGACCCCCTAGTGAAACTGAAGTTAGAGACCCCCCTAGTGAGACTGAAATGAGAGACCCCCATAGTGAGACTGAAGTGAGAGACCCCCCCTAGTGAGACTGAAGTGAGAGACCCCCCTAGTGAGACTGAAGTGTGAGACCTCCCTAGTGAGACTGAAGTGAGAGACCTCCCTAGTGAGACTGAAGTGAGAGACCCCCTAGTTAAACTGAAGTGAGAGACCCCCTAGTGAGACTGAAGTGAGAGACCCCCCTAGTGAGACTGAAGTTAGAGACCCCCTAGTGAGACTGAAGTGAGAGACACCCCTAGTGAGACTGAAATGAGAGACCCCCTAGTGAGACTGAAGTGAGAGACCCCCCTAGTGAGACTGAAGTGAAAGACCCCCTAGTGAGACTGAAGTGAGAGACCCCCCTAGTGAGACTGAAGTGAGAGACCCCCTAGTGAGACTGAAGTGAGAGACCCCCCTAGTGAGACTGAAGCGAGAGACCCCCTTAGTGAGACTGAAGTGAGAGACCCCCCTAGTGAGACTGAAGTGAGAGACCCCCTTAGTGAGACTGAAGTGAGAGACCCCCTAGTAGGACTGAAGTTAGAGACCCCCCTAGTGAGACTGAAGTGAGAGACCCCCTTATTGATACTGAAGTGAGAGACCCCTTAGTGAGACTGAAGTGAGAGACCCCCCTAGTGAGACTGAAGTGAGAGACTCCCCTAGTGAAACTGAAGTGAGAGACCCACCTAGTGAGACTGAAGTGAGAGACCCCCCCCTAGTGAGACTGAAGTGAGAGACCACCCTAGTGAGACTGAAGTGAGAGAACCCCCCCCTAGTGAGACTGAAGTTAGAGACCCCCTAGTGAGATTGAAGTGAGAGACCCCCCTAGTGAGACTGAAGAGAGAGACCCCCTAGTGAGATTGAAGTGAGAGACCCCATAGTGAGACTGAAGTGAGAGACCCCATAGTGAGACTGAAGTGAGAGACCCCCTAGTGAGATTGAAGTGAGAGACCCCCCTAGTGAGACTGAAGTGAGAGACCCCCTAGTGAGACTGAAGGGAGGGACCCCCCAAGTGAGACTGAAGTGAGAGACCCCCTAGTGAGAATGACGTGAGAGACCCCCCTAGTGAGACTGAAGTGAGAGACTCCCCTAGTGAAACTGAAGTGAGAGACCCCCCTAGTGAGACTGAAGTGAGAGACCCCCTAGTGAGAATGAAGTGAGAGACCTCCCTAGTGAGACTGAAGTGAGAGACCCACTAGTGAGACTGAAGTGAGAGACCCCATAGTGAGAATGAAGTGAGAGACCTCCCTAGTGAGACTGAAGTGAGAGACCCACTAGTGAGACTGAAGTGAGAGACCCCATAGTGAGACTGAAGTGAGAGACCCAATAGTGAGACTGAAGTGAGAGACCCACCTAGTGAGACTGAAGTGAGAGACCCCCCTAGTGAAACTGAAGTGAGAGACCCCCTAGTGAGACTGAAGTGAGAGACCCCCTAGTGAGACTGAAGTGAGAGACCCCCTATTGAGACTGAGGTGAGAGACCCAATAGTGAGACTGAAGTGAGAGACTCCCCTAGTGAGACTGAAGTGAGAGACCCCCCTAGTGATACTGAAGTGAGAGACTCCCCTACTGAGACTGAAGTGAGGGAACCCGCTAGTGAGACTGAAGTGAGAGACCCCCCTAGTGAGACTGAAGTGAGGGACACCCCTAGTGAGACTGAAGTGAGAGACCCCCTAGTGAGACTGAAGTGAGAGACCCCCCTAGTGAGACTGACGTGAGAGACCCCCTAGTGAGACTGAAGTGAGAGACCCCTAGTGAGACTGAAGTGAGAGACCCCCCTAGTGAGACTGAAGTGAGAGACCCCCCTAGTGAGACTGTAGTGAGAGACCCTGTAGTGAGACTGTAGTGGGAGACCCCCATAGTGAGACTGAAGTGAGAGACCCCATAGTGAGACTGAAGTGAGAGACCACCTAGTGAGACTGAAGTGAGAGATGCCCCTATTGAGACTGAAGTGAGAGAACCCCCTAGTGAGACTGAAGTGAGAGACCCCCCTAGTGAGACTGAGGTGAGAGACTCCCCTAGTGAGACTGAGGTGAGAGACCCCCCTAGTGAGACTGAAGTGAGAGACCCCCCCTAGTGAGACTGAAGGGAGAGACCCCCTATTGAGACTGAGGTGAGAGGCCCAATAGTGAGACTGAAGTGAGAGACCCCCTAGTGAGATGAGACTGAAGTGAGAGACCCACTAGTGAGACTGAAGTGAGAGACCCCATAGTGAGACTGAAGTGAGAGACCCAATAGTGAGACTGAAGTGAGAGACCCACCTAGTGAGACTGAAGTGAGAGACCCCCCTAGTGAAACTGAAGTGAGAGACCCCCCTAGTGAGACTGAAGTGAGACACCCCCTATTGAGACTGAGGTGAGAGGCCCAATAGTGAGACTGAAGTGAGAGACTCCCCTAGTGAGACTGAAGTGAGAGACCCCCCTAGTGATACTGAAGTGAGAGACTCCCCTACTGAGACTGAAGTGAGGGAACCGGCTAGTGAGACTGAAGTGAGAGACCCCCCTAGCGAGACTGAAGTGAGGGACCCCCCTAAGGAGACTGAAGTAAGAGACCCCCTAGTGAGACTGAAGTGAGAGACCCCCCTAGTGAGACTGACGTGAGAGACCCCCTAGTGAGACTGAAGTGAGAGACCCCCTAGTGAGACTGAAGTGAGAGACACCCCTAGTGAGACTGAAGTGAGAGACCCCCCTAGTGAGACTGAAGTGAGAGACCCCCCTAATGAGACTGTAGTGAGAGACCCTTTAGTGAGACTGTAGTGGGAGACCCCCATAGTGAGACTGAAGTGAGAGACCCCCTAGTGAGACTGAAGTGAGAGACCCCCTAGTGAGACTGAAGTGAGAGATCCCCCGAGTGAGACTGAAGTGAGAGACCCCCCTAGTGAGACTGAAGTGAGAGAGCCCCCTAGTGAGACTGAGGTGAGAGACTCCCCTAGTGAGACTGAGGTGAGAGACCCCCCTAGTGAGACTGAAGTGAGAGACCCCCCCTAGTGAGACTGAAGGGAGAGACCCACTATTGAGACTGAAGTGAGAGACCCCCTAGTGAGACTGAAGTCAGAGACCCCCCTAGTGAGACAGAAGTGAGAGACCTCCCTAGTGAGACTGAAGTGATAGACCTCCCTAGTGAGACTGAAGTGAGGAACCCCCCTAGTGAGACTGAAGTGAGAGACCCCATAGTGAGACTGTAGTGGGAGACCCCCATAGTGAGACTGAAGTGAGAGACCTCCCTAGTGAGACTGAAGTGAGAGACCCTCCTAGTGAGAATGAAGTGAGAGACCCCCCTAGTGAGACTGAATTGAGGGACCCCCCTAGTGAGACTGAAGTGAGAGACCCCCTAGTGAGACTGAAATGAGAGACCCCCTAGTGAGACTGAAGTGAGAGAACCCCCTAGTAAGACTGAAGTGAGAGACCCCCCTAGTGAGACTGAAGTGAGAGACCCCCCTAGTGAGACTGAAGTGAGAGACCCCCCTAGTGAGACTGAAGTGAGAGACCCCCTAGTGAGACTGAGGTGAGAGACCCCCCTAGTGAGACTGAAGTGAGAGACCCCCCTAGTGAGACTGAAGTGAGAGACACCCTAGTGAGACTGAAGTGAGAGACACCCTAGTGAGACTGAAGTGAGAGACCTCCCTAGTGAGACTGAAGTGAGAGACACCCTAGTGAGACTGAAATGAGAGACCTCCCTAGTGAGACTGAAGTGAGAGACCCCCCTAGTGAGACTGAAGTGAGAGACCCCCCTAGTGAGACTGAAGTGAGAGACCCCCCTAGTGAGACTGAAGTGATGGACCCCCCTAGTGAGACTGAAGAGAGAGACCCCCTAGTGAGACTGAAGTGAGAGACCACCCTAGTGAGACTGAAGTGAGAGACCCCCTAGTGAGACTGAGGTGAGAGACTCCCCTAGTGAGACTGAAGTGAGAGACCCCCTAGTGAGACTGAAGTGAGAGACCCCCTAGTGAGACTGAAGTGAGAGACCCCCCTAGTGAGACTGAAGTGAGAGACCTCCCTAGTGAGACTGAAGTGAGAGACTCCCTAGTGAGACTGAGGTGAGAGAACCCCCTAGTGAGGCTGAGGTGAGAGACCCCCTAGTGAGACTGAGGTGAGAGACCCCCCTAGTGAGACTGAGGTGAGAGAACCCCCTAGTGAGACTGAAGTGAGAGACCCCCTATTGAGACTGAAGTGAGACACCCATTAGTGAGACTGAATTGAGATACCCCCTATTGAGACTGAAGTGAGAGACCTCCCTTGTGAGACTGAAGTGAGAGACCCCCCTAGTGAGACTGAAGTGAGAGACCTCCCTAGTGAGACTGAAGTGAGAGACCCCCCTAGTGAGACTGAAGTGAGAGACCCCCCTAGTGAGACTGAAGTGAGAGACTCCCCTAGTGAGACTGAAGGGAGGGTCCCCCCTAGTGAGACTGAAGTGAGAGACACCCTAGTGAGACTGAAGTGAGAGACACCCTAGTGAGACTGAAGTGAGAGATCCCCCTATTGAGACTGAAGTGAGAGATGCCCCTAGTGAGACTGAAGTGAGAGACCCCCTAGTGAGACTGAAGTGAGAGACCCCCCTAGTGAGACTGACGTGAGAGACCCCCTAGTGAGACTGAAGTGAGAGACCCCCCTAGTGAGACTGAAGTGAGAGACCCCCTAGTGAGACTGAAGTGAGAGACCCCCCTAGTGAGACTGAAGTGAGAGACCCCCTTAGTGAGACTGAAGTGAGAGACCCCCTAGTGGGACTGAAGTGAGAGACCCCCCTAGTGAGACTGAAGTGAGAGACCCCCTTATTGAGACTGAAGTGAGAGACCCCTTAGTGAGACTGAAGTGAGAGACCCCCCTAGTGAGACTGAAGTGAGAGACCCCCCCTAGTGAGACTGAAGTGAGAGACCACCCTAGTGAGACTGAAGTGAGAGAAACCCCCCTAGTGAGACTGAAGTTAGAGACCCCCTAGTGAGATTGAAGTGAGAGACCCCCCTAGTGAGACTGAAGTGAGAGACCCCCTAGTGAGACTGAAGTGAGAGACCCCATAGTGAGACTGAAGTGAGAGACCCCCTAGTGAGATTAAAGTGAGAGACCCCCCTAGTGAGACTGAAGTGAGAGACCCCCTAGTGAGACTGAAGGGAGGGACCCCCCTAGTGAGACTGAAGTGAGAGACCCCCTAGTGAGAATGACGTGAGAGACCCCCCTAGTGAGACTGATGTGAGAGACCCCCTAGTGAGACTGAGGTGAGAGACCCCCTAGTGGGACTGAAGTGAGAGACCCCCCTAGTGAGACTGAAGTGAGAGACCCCCTTAGTGAGACTGAAGTGAGAGACCCCTTAGTGAGACTGAAGTAAGAGACCCCCCTAGTGAGACTGAAGTGAGAGGCCCCCCTAGTGAGACTGAAGTGAGAGACTCCCCTAGTGAAACTGAAGTGAGAGACCCCCCTAGTGAGACTGAAGTGAGAGACCCCCTAGTGAGAATGAAGTGAGAGACCTCCCTAGTGAGACTGAAGTGAGAGACCCCCCCTAGTGAGATTGAAGTGAGAGACCCACTAGTGAGACTGAAGTGAGAGACCCCATAGTGAGACTGAAGTGAGAGACCCAATAGTGAGACTGAAGTGAGAGACCCACCTAGTGAGACTGAAGTGAGAGACCCCCCTAGTGAAACTGAAGTGAGAGACCCCCCTAGTGAGACTGAAGTGAGAGACCCCCTAGTGAGACTGAAGTGAGAGACAACCTATTGAGACTGAGGTGAGAGACCCAATAGTGAGACTGAAGTGAGAGACTCCCCTACTGAGACTGAAGTGAGGGAACCCGCTAGTGAGACTGAAGTGAGAGACCCCCCTAGTGAGACTGAAGTGAGGGACCCCCCTAGTGAGACTGAAGTGAGAGACCCCCTAGTGAGACTGAAGTGAGAGACCCCCCAAGTGAGACTGACGTGAGAGACCCCCTAGTGAGACTGAAGTGAGAGACCCCCTAGTAAGACTGAAGTGAGACACCCCTAGTGAGACTGAAGTGAGAGACCCCCCTAGTGAGACTGAAGTGAGAGACCCCCCTAGTGAGACTGTAGTGAGAGACCCTTTAGTGAGACTGTAGTGGGAAATCCCCATAGTAAGACTGCAGTGAGAGACCCCCTAGTGAGACTGAGGTGAGAGACCCCCCTAGTGAGACTGAGGTGAGAGAACCCCCTAGTGAGACTGAAGTGAGAGACCCCCTATTGAGACTGAAGTGAGACACCCCTTAGTGAAACTGAATTGAGATACCCCCTATTGAGACTGAAGTGAGAGACCTCCCTAGTGAGACTGAAGTGAGAGACCCCCCTAGTGAGACTGAAGTGAGAGACCTCCCTAGTGAGACTGAAGTGAGAGACCCCCCTAGTGAGACTGAAGTGAGAGACCCCCCTAGTGAGACTGAAGGGAGGGTCCCCCCTAGTGAGACTGAAGTGAGAGACCCCCTAGTGAGAATGACGTGAGAGACCCCCCTAGTGAGACTGAAGTGAGAGATCCCCCTATTGAGACTGAAGTGAGAGATGCCCCTAGTGAGACTGAAGTGAGAGACCCCCTAGTGAGACTGAAGTGAGAGACCCCCCTAGTGAGACTGAAGTGAGAGACCCCCCTAGTTAGACTGAAGTGAGAGACCCCCTAGTGAAACTGAAGTTAGAGACCCCCCTAGTGAGACTGAAGTGAGAGACCCCCTATTGAGACTGAAGTGAGAGACCCACCTAGTGAGACTGAAGTGAGAGACCCACCTAGTGAGACTGAAGTGAGAGACCCCCCTAGTGAGACTGAAGTGAGGGACCCCCTAGTGAGACTGAAGTTAGAGACCTCCCTAGTGAGACTGAAGTGAGAGACCCCCCTAGTGAGACTGAAGTGTGAGACCTCCCTAGTGAGACTGAAGTGAGAGACCCCCTAGTGAGACTGAAGTGAGAGACCTCCCTAGTGAGACTGAAGTGAGAGACCCCCCTAGTGAGACTGAAGTTAGAGACCCCCTAGTGAGACTGAAGTGAGAGACACCCCTAGTGAGACTGAAATGAGAGACCCCCTAGTGAGACTAAAGTGAGAGACCCCCCTAGTGAGACTGAAGTGAAAGACCCCCTAGTGAGACTGAAGTTAGAGACCCCCTAGTGAGACTGAAGTGAGAGACACCCCTAGTGAGACTGAAATGAGAGACCCCCTAGTGAGACTAAAGTGAGAGACCCCCCTAGTGAGACTGAAGTGAAAGACCCCCTAGTGAGACTGAAGTGAGAGACCCCCCTAGTGAGACTGAAGTGAGAGACCCCCTAGTGAGACTGAAGTGAGAGACCCCCCTAGTGAGACTGAAGTGAGAGACCCCCTTAGTGAGACTGAAGTGAGAGACCCCCTAGTGGGACTGAAGTGAGAGACCCCCCTAGTGAGACTGAAGTGAGAGACCCCCTATTGAGACTGAAGTGAGAGACCCCTTAGTGAGACTGAAGTGAGAGACCCCCCTAGTGAGACTGAAGTGAGAGACTCCCCTAGTGAAACTGAAGTGAGAGACCCACCTAGTGAGACTGAAGTGAGAGACCCCCCCCTAGTGAGACTGAAGTGAGAGACCACCCTAGTGAGACTGAAGTGAGAGAAACCCCCCTAGTGAGACTGAAGTTAGAGACCCCCTAGTGAGATTGAAGTGAGAGACCCCCCTAGTGAGACTGAAGTGAGAGACCCCCTAGTGAGACTGAAGTGAGGAACCCCATAGTGAGACTGAAGTGAGAGACCCCATAGTGAGACTGAAGTGAGAGACCCCCTAGTGAGATTAAAGTGAGAGACCCCCTAGTGAGACTGAGGTGAGAGACCCCCTAGTGGGACTGAAGTGAGAGACCCCCCTAGTGAGACTGAAGTGAGAGACCCCCTTAGTGAGACTGAAGTGAGTGACCCCTTAGTGAGACTGAAGTAAGAGACCCCCCTAGTGAGACTGAAGTGAGAGGCCCCCCTAGTGAGACTGAAGTGAGAGACTCCCCTAGTGAAACTGAAGTGAGAGACCCCCCTAGTGAGACTGAAGTGAGAGACCCCCTAGTGAGAATGAAGTGAGAGACTCCCCTAGTGAGACTGAAGTGAGAGACCCCCCCTATTGAGATTGAAGTGAGAGACCCACTAGTGAGACTGAAGTGAGAGACCCCATAGTGAGACTGAAGTGAGAGACCCAATAGTGAGACTGAAGTGAGAGACCCACCTAGTGAGACTGAAGTGAGAGACCCCCCTAGTGAAACTGAAGTGAGAGTCCCCCCTACTGAGACTGAAGTGAGAGACCCCCTAGTGAGACTGAAGTGAGAGACCCCCTATTGAGACTGAGGTGAGAGACCCAATAGTGAGACTGAAGTGAGAGACTCCCCTACTGAGACTGAAGTGAGGGAACCCGCTAGTGAGACTGAAGTGAGAGACCCCCCTAGTGAGACTGAAGTGAGGGACCCCCCTAGTGAGACTGAAGTGAGAGACCCCCTTGTGAGACTGAAGTGAGAGACCCCCCTAGTGAGACTGACGTGAGAGACCCCCTAGTGAGACTGAAGTGAGAGACCCCCTAGTGAGACTGAAGTGAGACACCCCTAGTGAGACTGAAGTGAGAGACCCCCTAGTGAGACTGAAGTGAGAGACCCCCCTAGTGAGACTGTAGTGAGAGACCCTTTAGTGAGACTGTAGTGGGAAATCCCCATAGTGAGACTGCAGTGAGAGACCCCCTAGTGAGACTGAAGTGAGAGACCCCCTAGTGAGACTGAAGTGAGAGATCCCCCTATTGTGACTGAAGTGAGAGTCCCCCCTAGTGAGACTGAAGTGAGAGACCCCCCTAGTGAGACTGAGGTGAGAGACTCCCCTAGTGAGACTGAGGTGAGAGACCCCCCTAGTGAGACTGAAGTGAGAGACCCCCCCCTAGTGAGACTGAAGGGAGAGACCCCCTATTGAGACTGAAGTGAGAGACCCCCTAGTGAGACTGAAGTCAGAGACCCCCCTAGTGAGACTGAAGTGAGAGACCCCCTAGTGAGAATGAAGTGAGAGACCTCCCTAGTGAGACTGAAGTGAGAGACCCCACCTAGTGAGATTGAAGTGAGAGACCCCCTATTGAGACTGAGGTGAGAGACCCAATAGTGAGACTGAAGTGAGAGACTCCCCTAGTGAGACTGAAGTGAGAGACCCCCCTAGTGATACTGAAGTGAGAGACTCCCCTACTGAGACTGAAGTGAGGGAACCCGCTAGTGAGACTGAAGTGAGAGACCCCCCTAGTGAGACTGAAGTGAGGGACCCCCCTAGTGAGACTGATGTGAGAGACCCCCTAGTGAGACTGAAGTGAGAGACCCCCCTAGTGAGACTGACGTGAGAGACCCCCTAGTGAGACTGAAGTGAGAGACCCCCTAGTGAGACTGAAGTGAGAGACACCCCTAGAGAGACTGAAGTGAGAGACCCCACTAGTGAGACTGAAGTGAGAGACCCCCCCTAGTGAGACTGTAGTGAGAGACCCTTTAGTGAGACTGTAGTGGGAGACCCCCATAGTGAGACTGAAGTGAGAGACCCCCTAGTGAGACTGAAGTGAGAGACCCCCTAGTGAGACTGAAGTGAGAGACCCCCCTAGTGAGACTGAAGTGAGAGAGCCCCCTAGTGAGACTGAGGTGAGAGACTCCCCTAGTGAGACTGAGGTGAGAGACCCCCCTAGTGAGACTGAAGTGAGAGACCCCCCCCCTAGTGAGACTGAAGGGAGAGACCCCCTATTGAGACTGAAGTGAGAGACCCCCTAGTGAGACTGAAGTCAGAGACCCCCCTAGTGAGACAGAAGTGAGAGACCTCCCTAGTGACACTGAAGTGAGAGACCTCCCTAGTGAGACTGAAGTGAGAGACCCCATAGTGAGACTGTAGTGGGAGACCCCCATAGTGAGACTGTAGTGGGAGACCTCCCTAGTGAGACTGAAGTGAGAGACCCTCCTAGTGAGAATGAAGTGAGAGACCCCCCTAGTGAGACTGAAGTGAGAGACCCCCCTAGTGAGACTGAAGTGAGAGACCCCCCTAGTGAGACTGAAGTGAGAGACCCCCTAGTGAGACTGAGGTTAGAGACCCCCCTAGTGAGACTGAAGTGAGAGACCCCCCTAGTGAGACTGAAGTGAGAGACCCCCTAGTGAGACTGAAGTGAGAGACCCCCTAGTGAGACTGAAGTGAGAGACCCCCTAGTGAGACTGAAGTGAGAGACCCCCCTAGTGAGACTGAAGTGAGAGACCCCCCTAGTGAGACTGAAGTGAGAGACCCCCCTAGTGAGACTGAAGTGAGAGACCCCCTAGTGAGACTGAGGTTAGAGACCCCCCTAGTGAGACTGAAGTGAGAGACCCCCCTAGTGAGACTGAAGTGAGAGACACCCTAGTGAGACTGATGTGAGAGACCTCCCTAGTGAGACTGAAGTGAGAGACACCCTAGTGAGACTGAAATGAGAGACCTCCCTAGTGAGACTGAAGTGAGAGACCCCCCTAGTGAGACTGAAGTGAGAGACCCCCCTAGTGAGACTGAAGTGAGAGACCCCCTAGTGAGACTGAAGTGATGGACCCCCCTAGTGAGACTGAAGTGAGAGACCACCCTAGTGAGACTGAAGTGAGAGACTCCCTAGTGAGACTGAGGTGAGGGACCCCCCTAGTGAGGCTGAAGTGAGAGACTCCCCTAGTGAGACTGAAGTGAGAGACCCCCTAGTGAGACTGAAGTGAGAGACCCCCTAGTGAGACTGAAGTGAGAGACCCCCTAGTGAGACTGAAGTGAGAGACCCCCTAGTGAGACTGAAGTGAGAGACTCCCTAGTGAGACTGAGGTGAGAGAACCCCCTAGTGAGGCTGAGGTGAGAGACCCCCCTAGTGAGACTGAGGTGAGAGACCCCCTAGTGAGACTGAGGTGAGAGACCCCCCTAGTGAGACTGAGGTGAGAGAACTCCCTAGTGAGACTGAAGTGAGAGACCCCCTAGTGAGACTGAGGTGAGAGACCCCCTAGTGAGACTGAGGTGAGAGACCCCCCTAGTGAGACTGAGGTGAGAGAACCCCCTAGTGAGACTGAGGTGAGAGACCCCCCTAGTGAGACTGAGGTGAGAGAACCCCCTAGTGAGACTGAAGTGAGAGACCCCCTATTGAGACTGAAGTGAGAGACCTCCCTAGTGAGACTGAAGTGAGAGACCCCCTAGTGAGACTGAAGTGAGAGACCACCCTAGTGAGGCTGAGGTGAGAGACCCCCTAGTGAGACTGAGGTGAGAGACCCCCTAGTGAGGCTGAGGTGAGAGACCCCCTAGTGAGACTGAGGTGAGAGACCCCCCTAGTGAGACTGAGGTGAGAGACCCCCTATTGAGACTGAAGTGAGAGACCCCTTAGTGAGACTGAATTGAGATACCCCCTATTGAGACTGAAGTGAGAGACCTCCCTAGTGAGACTGAAGTGAGAGACCCCCCTAGTGATACTGAAGTGAGAGACCTCCCTAGTGAGACTGAAGTGAGAGACCCCCCTAGTGAGACTGAAGTGAGAGACCTCCTTAGTGATACTGAAGTGAGAGACCCCCTAGTGAAACTGAAGTGAGAGACCCCCTAGTGAGACTGAAGTGAGAGACACCCCTAGTGAGACTGAAGTGAGAGACCCCCTAGTGAGATGAGACTGAAGTGAGAGACCCACTAGTGAGACTGAAGTGAGAGACCCCATAGTGAGACTGAAGTGAGAGACCCAATAGTGAGACTGAAGTGAGAGACCCACCTAGTGAGACTGAAGTGAGAGACCCCCCTAGTGAAACTGAAGTGAGAGACCCCCCTAGTGAGACTGAAGTGAGAGACCCCCTAGTGAGACTGAGGTGAGAGACCCACTAGTGAGGCTGAGGTGAGAGACCCCCTAGTGAGACTGAGGTGAGAGACCCCCCTAGTGAGACTGAGGTGAGAGACCTCCCTAGTGATACTGAAGTGAGAGACCCCCTAGTGAAACTGAAGTGAGAGACCCCCTAGTGAGACTGAAGTGAGAGACCCCCCTAGTGAGACTGAAGTGAGAGACCCCCCTAGTGAGACTGAAGTGAGAGACCCCCTAGTGAAACTGAAGTTAGAGACCCCCCTAGTGAAACTGAAGTGAGAGACCCCCCTAGTGAGACTGAAGTGAGAGACCTCCCTAGTGAGACTGAAGTGAGAGACCCCCCTAGTGAGACTGAAGTGAGAGACCTCCCTAGTGATACTGAAGTGAGAGACCCCCTAGTGAAACTGAAGTGAGAGACCCCCTAGTGAGACTGAAGTGAGAGACCCCCCTAGTGAGACTGAAGTGAGAGACCCCCCTAGTGAGACTGAAGTGAGAGACCCCCTAGTGAAACTGAAGTTAGAGACCCCCCTAGTGAAACTGAAGTTAGAGACCCCCCTATTGAGACTGAAATGAGAGACCCCCATAGTGAGACTGAAGTGAGAGACCCCCCTAGTGAGACTGAAGTGAGAGACCCCCTAGTGAGACTGAGGTGAGAGACCCCCCTAGTGAGACTGAAGTGAGAGACCCCCCTAGTGAGACTGAAGTGAGAGACCCCCCTAGTGAGACTGAAGTGAGAGACCCCCCTAGTGAGACTGAAGTGAGAGACCCACTAGTGAGACTGAGGTGAGAGACCCCCCTAGTGAGACTGAAGTGAGAGACCCCCTAGTGAGACTGAAGTGAGAGACACCCTAGTGAGACTGAAATGAGAGACCTCCCTAGTGAGACTGAAGTGAGAGACACCCTAGTGAGACTGAAATGAGAGACCTCCCTAGTGAGACTGAAGTGAGAGACCCCCCTAGTGAGACTGAAGTGAGAGACCCCCCTAGTGAGACTGAAGTGATGGACCCCCCTAGTGAGACTGAAGTGAGAGACCCCCTAGTGAGAATGATGTGAGAGACCCCCTAGTGAGACTGAAGTGAGAGACCACCCTAGTGAGACTGAAGTGAGAGACCCCCTAGTGAGACTGAGGTGAGGGACCCCCCTAGTGAGGCTGAAGTGAGAGACTCCCCTAGTGAGACTGAAGTGAGAGACCCCCTAGTGAGACTGAAGTGAGAGACCCCCTAGTGAGACTGAATTGAGAGACCCCCACAGTGAGACTGAAGTGAGAGACCTCCCTAGTGAGACTGAAGTGAGAGACCCCCTAGTGAGACTGAAGTGAGAGACCTCCCTAGTGAGACTGAGGTGAGAGACCCCCTAGTGAGACTGAAGTGAGAGACCTCCCTAGTGAGACTGAAGTGAGAGACTCCCCTAGTGAGACTGAAGTGAGAGACCCCCTAGTGAAACTGAAGTTAGAGACCCCCCTAGTGAGACTGAAATGAGAGACCCCCATAGTGAGACTGAAGTGAGAGACCCCCTAGTGAGACTGAAGTGAGGGACCCCCCTAGTGAGACTGAAGTGAGAGACCCCCCTAGTGAGACTGAAGTGAGAGACTCCCTAGTGAGACTGAGGTGAGAGAGCCCCCTAGTGAGGCTGAGGTGAGAGACCCCCTAGTGAGACTGAGGTGAGAGACCCCCCTAGTGAGACTGAGGTGAGAGTAACCCCTAGTGAGACTGAAGTGAGAAACCCCCTATTGAGACTGAAGTGAGAGACCCCTTAGTGAGACTGAATTGAGATACCCCCTATTGAGACTGAAGTGAGAGACCTCCGTAGTGAGACTGAAGATAGAGACCCCCCTAGTGAGACTGAAGTGAGAGACCTCCCTAGTGAGACTGAAGTGAGAGACCCCCCTAGTGAGACTGAAGTGAGAGACCTCCCTAGTGATTCTGAAGTGAGAGACCCCCTAGTGAAACAGAAGTGAGAGACCCCCTAGTGAGACTGAAGTGAGAGACCCCCCTAGTGAGACTGAAGTGAGAGACCCCCCTAGTGAGACTGAAGTGAGAGACCCCCTAGTGAGACTGAAGTGAGAGACCCCCCTAGTGAGACTAAGGTGAGAGACCCCCCTAGTGAGACTGAAATGAGAGACCCCCATAGTGAGACTGAAGTTAGAGACCCCCCATAGTGAGACTGAAATGAGAGACCCCCATAGTGAGACTGAAGTTAGAGACCCCCCTAGTGAGACTGAAATGAGAGACCCCTATAGTGAGACTGAAGTGAGAGACCCCCCTAGTGAGACTGAAGTGAGAGACCCCCTAGTGAGAATGACGTGAGAGACCCCCCTAGTGAGACTGAAGTGAGAGACCCCCCTAGTGAGACTGAAGTGAGAGACCCCCTAGTGAGACTGTAGTGAGAGACCTTTTAGTGAGACTGTAGTGGGAGACCCCCATAGTGAGACTGAAGTGAGAGACCCCCTAGTGAGACTGAAGTGAGAGATCCCCTAGTGAGACTGAAGTGAGAGATCCCCCTATTGAGACTGAAGTGAGAGACCCCCCTAGTGAGACTGAAGTGAGAGACCCCCCTAGTGAGACTGAGGTGAGAGACTCCCCTAGTGAGACTGAGGTGAGAGACCCCCCTAGTGAGACTGAAGTGAGAGACCCCCCCTAGTGAGACTGAAGGGAGAGACCCCCTATTGAGTCTGAAGTGAGAGACCGCCTAGTGAGACTGAAGTCAGGACCCCCCTAGTGAGACAGAAGTGAGAGACCTCCCTAGTGAGACTGAAGTGAGAGACCTCCCTAGTGAGACTGAAGTGAGGAACCCCCCTAGTGAGACTGAAGTGAGAGACCCCATAGTGAGACTGTAGTGGGAGACCCCCATAGTGAGACTGAAGTGAAAGACCTCCCTAGTGAGACTGAAGTGAGAGACCCTCCTAGTGAGAATGAAGTGAGAGACCCCCCTAGTGAGACTGAAGTGAGGGACCCCACTAGTGAGACTGAAGTGAGAGACCCCCTAGTGAGACTGAAGTGAGAGACCCCCTAGTGAGACTGAAGTGAGAGACCCCCCTAGTGAGACTGAAGTGAGAGACCCACCTAGTGAGACTGAAGTGAGAGACCCCCCTAGTGAGACTGAAGTGAGAGACCCCCTAGTGAGACTGAGGTGAGAGACCCCCCTAGTGAGACTGAAGTGAGAGACCCCCCTAGTGAGACTGAAGTGAGTGACACCCTAGTGAGACTGAAGTGAGAGACCTCCCTAGTGAGACTGAAGTGAGAGACACCCTAGTGAGACTGAAATGAGAGACCTCCCTAGTGAGACTGAAGTGAGAGACCCCCCTAGTGAGACTGAAGTGAGAGACCTCACTAGTGAGACTGAAATGAGAGACCCCCCTAGTGAGACTGAAGTGAGAGACCCCCCTAGTGAGACTGAAGTGAGAGACCCCCTAGTGAGACTTAGGTGAGAGATCCCCCTAGTGAGACTGAAGTGAGAGACCCCCTAGTGAGACTGAAGTGAGAGACCCCCCTAGTGAGACTGAAGTGAGAGACCACCCTAGTGAGACTGAAGTGAGAGACCCCCTAGTGAGACTGAGGTGAGAGACCCCCCTAGTGAGACTGAAGTGAGAGACCCCCCTAGTGAGACTGAAGTGAGAGACACCCTAGTGAGACTGAAGTGAGAGACCTCCCTAGTGAGACTGAAGTGAGAGACACCCTAGTGAGACTGAAATGAGAGACCTCCCTAGTGAGACTGAAGTGAGAGACCCCCCTAGTGAGACTGAAGTGAGAGACCCCCCCTAGTGAGACTGAAGTGAGAGACCCCCCTAGTGAGACTGAAGTGATGGACCCCCCTAGTGAGACTGAAGTGAGAGACCCCCTAGTGAGAATGATGTGAGAGACCCCCTAGTGAGACTGAAGTGAGAGACCACCCTAGTGAGACTGAAGTGAGAGACCCCCTTGTGAGAATGAGGTGAGGGACCCCCCTAGTGATGCTGAAGGGAGAGACTCCCCTAGTGAGACTGAAGTGAGAGACCCCCTAGTGAGATTGAAGTGAGAGACCCCCTAGTGAGACTGAAGTGAGAGACCCCCCCAGTGAGACTGAAGTGAGAGACCTCCTTAGTGAGACTGAAGTGAGAGACCCCCTAGTGAGACTGAAGTGAGAGACCTCCCTAGTGAGACTGAGGTGAGAGACCCCCTAGTGAGACTGAAGTGAGAGACCTCCCTAGTGAGACTGAAGTGAGAGACTCCCCTAGTGAGACTGAAGTGAGAGACCCCCTAGTGAAACTGAAGTTAGAGACCCCCCTAGTGAGACTGAAATGAGAGACCCCCATAGTGAGACTGAAGTGAGAGACCCCCTAGTGAGACTGAAGTGAGGGACCCCCCTAGTGAGACTGATGTGAGAGACCCCCCTAGTGAGACTGAAGTGAGAGACTCCCTAGTGAGACTGAGGTGAGAGAACCCCCTAGTGAGGCTGAGGTGAGAGACCCCCTAGTGAGACTGAAGTGAGAGACCTCCCTAGTGAGACTGAGGTGAGAGACCCCCTAGTGAGACTGAAGTGAGAGACCTCCCTAGTGAGACTGAAGTGAGAGACTCCCCTAGTGAGACTGAAGTGAGAGACCCCCTAGTGAAACTGAAGTTAGAGACCCCCCTAGTGAGACTGAAATGAGAGACCCCCATAGTGAGACTGAAGTGAGAGACCCCCTAGTGAGACTGAAGTGAGGGACCCCCCTAGTGAGACTGATGTGAGAGACCCCCCTAGTGAGACTGAAGTGAGAGACTCCCTAGTGAGACTGAAGTGAGAGACCCCCCTAGTGAGACTGAAGTGAGAGACCTCCTTAGTGATACTGAAGTGAGAGACCCCCTAGTGAAACTGAAGTGAGAGACCCCCTAGTGAGACTGAAGTGAGAGACACCCCTAGTGAGACTGAAGTGAGAGACCCCCTAGTGAGATGAGACTGAAGTGAGAGACCCACTAGTGAGACTGAAGTGAGAGACCCCATAGTGAGACTGAAGTGAGAGACCCAATAGTGAGACTGAAGTGAGAGACCCACCTAGTGAGACTGAAGTGAGAGACCCCCCTAGTGAAACTGAAGTGAGAGACCCCCCTAGTGAGACTGAAGTGAGAGACCCCCTAGTGAGACTGAGGTGAGAGACCCACTAGTGAGGCTGAGGTGAGAGACCCCCTAGTGAGACTGAGGTGAGAGACCCCCCTAGTGAGACTGAGGTGAGAGACCTCCCTAGTGATACTGAAGTGAGAGACCCCCTAGAGAAACTGAAGTGAGAGACCCCCTAGTGAGACTGAAGTGAGAGACCCCCCTAGTGAGACTGAAGTGAGAGACCCCCCTAGTGAGACTGAAGTGAGAGACCCCCTAGTGAAACTGAAGTTAGAGACCCCCCTAGTGAAATTGAAGTGAGAGACCCCCCTAGTGAGACTGAAGTGAGAGACCTCCCTAGTGAGACTGAAGTGAGAGACCCCCCTAGTGAGACTGAAGTGAGAGACCTCCCTAGTGATACTGAAGTGAGAGACCCCCTAGTGAAACTGAAGTGAGAGACCCCCTAGTGAGACTGAAGTGAGAGACCCCCCTAGTGAGACTGAAGTGAGAGACCCCCCTAGTGAGACTGAAGTGAGAGACCCCCTAGTGAAACTGAAGTTAGAGACCCCCCTAGTGAAACTGAAGTTAGAGACCCCCCTATTGAGACTGAAATGAGAGACCCCCATAGTGAGACTGAAGTGAGAGACCCCCCTAGTGAGACTGAAGTGAGAGACCCCCTAGTGAGACTGAGGTGAGAGACCCCCCTAGTGAGACTGAAGTGAGAGACCCCCCTAGTGAGACTGAAGTGAGAGACCCCCCTAGTGAGACTGAAGTGAGAGACCCCCCTAGTGAGACTGAAGTGAGAGACCCACTAGTGAGACTGAGGTGAGAGACCCCCCTAGTGAGACTGAAGTGAGAGACCCCCTAGTGAGACTGAAGTGAGAGACACCCTAGTGAGACTGAAATGAGAGACCTCCCTAGTGAGACTGAAGTGAGAGACACACTAGTGAGACTGAAATGAGAGACCTCCCTAGTGAGACTGAAGTGAGAGACCCCCCTAGTGAGACTGAAGTGAGAGACCCCCCTAGTGAGACTGAAGTGATGGACCCCCCTAGTGAGACTGAAGTGAGAGACCCCCTAGTGAGAATGATGTGAGAGACCCCCTAGTGAGACTGAAGTGAGAGACCACCCTAGTGAGACTGAATTGAGAGACCCCCACAGTGAGACTGAAGTGAGAGACCTCCCTAGTGAGACTGAAGTGAGAGACCCCCTAGTGAGACTGAAGTGAGAGACCTCCCTAGTGAGACTGAGGTGAGAGACCCCCTAGTGAGACTGAAGTGAGAGACCTCCCTAGTGAGACTGAAGTGAGAGACTCCCCTAGTGAGACTGAAGTGAGAGACCCCCTAGTGAAACTGAAGTTAGAGACCCCCCTAGTGAGACTGAAATGAGAGACCCCCATAGTGAGACTGAAGTGAGAGACCCCCTAGTGAGACTGAAGTGAGGGACCCCCCTAGTGAGACTGAAGTGAGAGACCCCCCTAGTGAGACTGAAGTGAGAGACTCCCTAGTGAGACTGAGGTGAGAGAGCCCCCTAGTGAGGCTGAGGTGAGAGACCCCCTAGTGAGACTGAGGTGAGAGACCCCCCTAGTGAGACTGAGGTGAGAGTAACCCCTAGTGAGACTGAAGTGAGAAACCCCCTATTGAGACTGAAGTGAGAGACCCCTTAGTGAGACTGAATTGAGATACCCCCTATTGAGACTGAAGTGAGAGACCTCCGTAGTGAGACTGAAGATAGAGACCCCCCTAGTGAGACTGAAGTGAGAGACCTCCCTAGTGAGACTGAAGTGAGAGACCCCCCTAGTGAGACTGAAGTGAGAGACCTCCCTAGTGATTCTGAAGTGAGAGACCCCCTAGTGAAACAGAAGTGAGAGACCCCCTAGTGAGACTGAAGTGAGAGACCCCCCTAGTGAGACTGAAGTGAGAGACCCCCCTAGTGAGACTGAAGTGAGAGACCCCCTAGTGAGACTGAAGTGAGAGACCCCCCTAGTGAGACTAAGGTGAGAGACCCCCCTAGTGAGACTGAAATGAGAGACCCCCATAGTGAGACTGAAGTTAGAGACCCCCCATAGTGAGACTGAAATGAGAGACCCCCATAGTGAGACTGAAGTTAGAGACCCCCCTAGTGAGACTGAAATGAGAGACCCCTATAGTGAGACTGAAGTGAGAGACCCCCCTAGTGAGACTGAAGTGAGAGACCCCCTAGTGAGAATGACGTGAGAGACCCCCCTAGTGAGACTGAAGTGAGAGACCCCCCTAGTGAGACTGAAGTGAGAGACCCCCTAGTGAGACTGTAGTGAGAGACCTTTTAGTGAGACTGTAGTGGGAGACCCCCATAGTGAGACTGAAGTGAGAGACCCCCTAGTGAGACTGAAGTGAGAGATCCCCTAGTGAGACTGAAGTGAGAGATCCCCCTATTGAGACTGAAGTGAGAGACCCCCCTAGTGAGACTGAAGTGAGAGACCCCCCTAGTGAGACTGAGGTGAGAGACTCCCCTAGTGAGACTGAGGTGAGAGACCCCCCTAGTGAGACTGAAGTGAGAGACCCCCCCTAGTGAGACTGAAGGGAGAGACCCCCTATTGAGTCTGAAGTGAGAGACCGCCTAGTGAGACTGAAGTCAGGACCCCCCTAGTGAGACAGAAGTGAGAGACCTCCCTAGTGAGACTGAAGTGAGAGACCTCCCTAGTGAGACTGAAGTGAGGAACCCCCCTAGTGAGACTGAAGTGAGAGACCCCATAGTGAGACTGTAGTGGGAGACCCCCATAGTGAGACTGAAGTGAAAGACCTCCCTAGTGAGACTGAAGTGAGAGACCCTCCTAGTGAGAATGAAGTGAGAGACCCCCCTAGTGAGACTGAAGTGAGGGACCCCACTAGTGAGACTGAAGTGAGAGACCCCCTAGTGAGACTGAAGTGAGAGACCCCCTAGTGAGACTGAAGTGAGAGACCCCCCTAGTGAGACTGAAGTGAGAGACCCACCTAGTGAGACTGAAGTGAGAGACCCCCCTAGTGAGACTGAAGTGAGAGACCCCCTAGTGAGACTGAGGTGAGAGACCCCCCTAGTGAGACTGAAGTGAGAGACCCCCCTAGTGAGACTGAAGTGAGTGACACCCTAGTGAGACTGAAGTGAGAGACCTCCCTAGTGAGACTGAAGTGAGAGACACCCTAGTGAGACTGAAATGAGAGACCTCCCTAGTGAGACTGAAGTGAGAGACCCCCCTAGTGAGACTGAAGTGAGAGACCTCACTAGTGAGACTGAAATGAGAGACCCCCCTAGTGAGACTGAAGTGAGAGACCCCCCTAGTGAGACTGAAGTGAGAGACCCCCTAGTGAGACTGAGGTGAGAGATCCCCCTAGTGAGACTGAAGTGAGAGACCCCCTAGTGAGACTGAAGTGAGAGACCCCCCTAGTGAGACTGAAGTGAGAGACCCCCCTAGTGAGACTGAAGTGAGAGACCACCCTAGTGAGACTGAAGTGAGAGACCCCCTAGTGAGACTGAGGTGAGAGACCCCCCTAGTGAGACTGAAGTGAGAGACCCCCCTAGTGAGACTGAAGTGAGAGACACCCTAGTGAGACTGAAGTGAGAGACCTCCCTAGTGAGACTGAAGTGAGAGACACCCTAGTGAGACTGAAATGAGAGACCTCCCTAGTGAGACTGAAGTGAGAGACCCCCCTAGTGAGACTGAAGTGAGAGACCCCCCCTAGTGAGACTGAAGTGAGAGACCCCCCTAGTGAGACTGAAGTGATGGACCCCCCTAGTGAGACTGAAGTGAGAGACCCCCTAGTGAGAATGATGTGAGAGACCCCCTAGTGAGACTGAAGTGAGAGACCACCCTAGTGAGACTGAAGTGAGAGACCCCCTTGTGAGAATGAGGTGAGGGACCCCCCTAGTGATGCTGAAGGGAGAGACTCCCCTAGTGAAACTGAAGTGAGAGACCCCCTAGTGAGATTGAAGTGAGAGACCCCCTAGTGAGACTGAAGTGAGAGACCCCCCCAGTGAGACTGAAGTGAGAGACCTCCTTAGTGAGACTGAAGTGAGAGACACCCTAGTGAGACTGAAGTGAGAGACCTCCCTAGTGAGACTGAGGTGAGAGACCCCCTAGTGAGACTGAAGTGAGAGACCTCCCTAGTGAGACTGAAGTGAGAGACTCCCCTAGTGAGACTGAAGTGAGAGACCCCCTAGTGAAACTGAAGTTAGAGACCCCCCTAGTGAGACTGAAATGAGAGACCCCCATAGTGAGACTGAAGTGAGAGACCCCCTAGTGAGACTGAAGTGAGAGACCCCCCTAGTGAGACTGAAGTGAGAGACTCCCTAGTGAGACTGAGGTGAGAGAACCCCCTAGTGAGGCTGAGGTGAGAGACCCCCTAGTGAGACTGAGGTGAGAGACCCCCCTAGTGAGACTGAGGTGAGAGACCCCCATAGTGAGACTGAAGTGAGAGACCCCCCTAGTGAGACTGAAGTGAGAGACCCCCTAGTGAGACTGAAGTGAGAGACCCACCTAGTGAGACTGAAGTGAGAGACCCCCCTAGTGAGACTGAAGTGAGGGACCCTCTAGTGAGACTGAAGTGAGAGACCCCCTAGTGAGACTGAAGTGAGAGACCCCCCTAGTGAGACTGATGTGAGAGACCTCCCTAGTGAGACTGAAGTGAGAGACCCCCTAGTGAGACTGAAGTGAGAGACCTCCCTAGTGAGACTGAAGTGAGAGACCCCCCTAGTGAGACTGAAGTGAGAGACCCCCTAGTGAGACTGAAGTGAGAGACCCCCCTAGTGAGACTGAAGTGAGAGACCCCCTAGTGAGACTGAAGTGAGAGACCCCCCTAGTGAGACTGAAGTGAGAGACCCCCTTAGTGAGACTGAAGTGAGAGACCCCCTAGTGGGACTTAAGTGAGAGACCTCCCTAGTGAGACTGAAGTGAGAGACACCCAAGTGAAACTGAAATGAGAGTACTCCCTAGTGAGACTGAAGTGAGAGACCCCCCTAGTGAGACTGAAGTGAGAGACCCCCCTAGTGAGACTGAAGTGATGGACCCCCCTAGTGAGACTGAAGTGAGAGACCCCCTAGTGAGAATGATGTGAGAGACCCCCTAGTGAGACTGAAGTGAGAGACCACCCTAGTGAGACTGAAGTGAGAGACCCCCTAGTTAGACTGAGGTGAGGGACCCCCCTAGTGAGGCTGAAGTGAGAGACTCCCCTAGTGAGACTGAAGTGAGAGACCCCCTAGTGAGACTGAAGTGAGAGACCCCCTAGTGAGACTGAAGTGAGAGACCCCCACAGTGAGACTGAAGTGAGAGACCTCCCTAGTGAGACTGAAGTGAGAGACCCCCTAGTAAGACTGAAGTGAGAGACCTCCCTAGTGAGACTGAGGTGAGAGACCCCCTAGTGAGACTGAAGTGAGAGACCTCCCTAGTGAGACTGAAGTGAGAGACTCCCCTAGTGAGACTGAAGTGAGAGACCCCCTAGTGAAACTGAAGTTAGAGACCCCCCTAGTGAGACTGAAATGAGAGACCCCCATAGTGAGACTGAAGTGAGAGACCCCCTAGTGAGACAGAAGTGAGGGACCCCCCTAGTGAGACTGAAGTTTAGAGACCCCCTATTGAGACTGAATTGAGAGACCCCTTAGTGAGACTGAATTGAGATACCCCCTATTGAGACTGAAGTGAGAGACCTCCCTAGTGAGACTGAAGTGAGAGACCCCCCTAGTGAGACTGAAGTGAGATACCTCCCTAGTGAGACTGAAGTGAGAGACCCCCCTAGTGAGACTGAAGTGAGAGACCTCCCTAGTGAGACTGAAGTGAGAGACCTCCCTAGAGAGACTGAAGTGAGAGACCCCCTAGTGAGACTGAAGTGAGAGACCCCCCTAGTGAGACTGAAGTGAGAGACCCCCCTAGTGAGACTGAAGTGAGAGAACCCCTAGTGAGACTGAAGTGAGAGACCCCCCTAGTGAGACTGAGGTGAGAGACCCCCCTAGTGAGACTGAAATGAGAGACCCCCATAGTGAGACTGAAGTTAGAGACCCCCCTAGTGAGACTGAAATGAGAGACCCCCATAGTGAGACTGAAGTGAGAGACCCCCCTAGTGAGACTGAAGTGAGAGACCCCCTAGTGAGAATGACATGAGAGACCCCCCTAGTGAGACTGAAGTGAGAGACCCCCTTAGTGAGACTGAAGTGAGAGACCCCCTAGTGAGACTGAAGTGAGAGACCCACCTAGTGAGACTGAAGTGAGAGACCCCCCCTAGTGAGACTGAAGTGAGGGACCCCCTAGTGAGACTGAAGTGAGAGACCCCCTAGTGAGACTGAAGTGAGAGACCCCCCTAGTGAGACTGAAGTGAGAGACCTCCCTAGTGAGACTGAAGTGAGAGACCCCCTAGTGAGACTGAAGTGAGATACCTCCCTAGTGAGACTGAAGTGAGAGACCCCCTAGTTAAACTGAAGTGAGAGACCCCCTAGTGAGACTGAAGTGAGAGACCCCCCTAGTGAGACTGAAGTGAGAGACCCCCTAGTGAGACTGAAGTGAGAGACCCCCCTAGTGAGACTGAAGTGAGAGACCCCCTAGTGAGACTGAAGTGAGAGACCCCCCTAGTGAGACTGAAGTGAGAGACCCCCTTAGTGAGACTGAAGTGAGAGACCCCCTAGTGGGACTTAAGTGAGAGACCCCCTAGTGAGACTGAAGTGAGAGACCCCCTTAGTGAGACTGAAGTGAGAGACCCCTTAGTGAGACTGAAGTGAGAGACCCCCCTAGTGAGACTGAAGTGAGAGACTCCCCTAGTGAAACTGAAGTGAGAAACCCCCCTAGTGAGACTGAAGTGAGAGACCCCCCTAGTGAGACTGAAGTGAGAGACCCCCCCCGTAGTGTGACTGAAGTGAGAGACCCCCCTAGTGAGACTGAAGTGAGAGACCCCCCCCCCCCCTAGTGAGACTGAAGTGAGAGACCCCCTAGTGAGATTGAAGTGAGAGACCCCCCTAGTGAGACTGAAGTGAGTGACCCCCTAGTGAGACTGAAGTGAGAGACCCCATAGTGAGACTGAAGTGAGAGACCCCATAGTGAGACTGAAGTGAGAGACCCCCTAGTGAGATTGAAGTGAGAGACCCCCCTAGTGAGACTGAAGTGAGAGACCCCCTAGAGAGACTGAAGGGAGGGACCCCCCTAGTGAGACTGAAGTGAGAGACCACCTAGTGAGAATGACGTGAGTGACCCCCCTAGTGAGACTGAAGTGAGAGACCCCATAGTGAGACTGAAGTGAGAGACCCGCCCATAGTGAGACTGAAGTGAGAGACCTCCCTAGTGACACTGAAGTGAGAGACCACCTCTAGTAAGACTGAAGTGAGAGACCCCCTAGTGAGATTGAAGTGAGAGACCCCCCTAGTGAGACTGAAGTGAGAGACCCCCTTAGTGAGACTGAAGTGAGAGACACCCTTGTGGGACTGAAGTGAGAGACCCCCCTAGTGAGACTGAAGTGAGAGACCCCCTTAGTGAGACTGAAGTGAGAGACTCCCCTAGTGAAACTGAAGTGGGAGACCCCCCTAGTGAAACTGAAGTAAGAGACCCCCTAGTGAGACTGAAGTGAGAGACCTCCCTAGTGAGACTGAAGTGAGAGACCCCCCCTAGTGAGACTGAAGTGAGAGACCCCCTAGTGAGATTGAATTGAGAGTCCCCCCTAGTGAGACTGAAGTGAGAGACCCCCCTAGTGAGACTGAAGTGAGAGACACCCTAGTGAGACTGAGGTGAGAGACCCCCCTAGTGAGACTGAAGTGAGAGACCCCCTAGTGAGACTGAAGTGAGAGAACCCCTAGTGAGACTGAAGTGAGAGACCCCCCTAGTGAGACTGAAGTGAGAGACCCCCCTAGTGAGACTAAAGGGAGGGTCCCCCCTAGTGAGACTGAAGTGAGAGACCCCCTAGTGAGAATGACGTGAGAGACCCCCCTAGTGAGACTGAAGTGAGAGATCCCCCTATTGAGACTGAAGTGAGAGACGCCCCTAGTGAGACTGAAGTGAGAGACACCCTAGTGAGACTGAAGTGAGAGACCCCCCTAGTGAGACTGAAGTGAGAGACCCCCTTAGTTAGACTGAAGTGAGAGACCCCCTAGTGAAACTGAAGTTAGAGACCCCCCTAGTGAGACTGAAATGAGAGACCCCCATAGTGAGACTGAAGTGAGAGACCCCCCTAGTGAGACTGAAGTGAGAGACCCCCTATTGAGACTGAAGTGAGAGACCCACCTAGTGAGACTGAAGTGAGAGACCCCCTAGTGAGACTGAAGTGAGAGACCCCCCTAGTGAGACTGAAGTTAGAGACCCCCTAGTGAGACTGAAGTGAGAGACACACCTAGTGAGACTGAAATGAGAGACCCCCTAGTGAGATTGAATTGAGAGTCCCCCCTAGTGAGACTGAAGTGAGAGACCCACTAGTGAGACTGAAGTGAGAGACCCCCCTAGTGAGACTGAAGTGAGAGACCCACCTAGTGAGACTGAAGTGAGAGACCCCCTATTGAGACTGAAGTGAGAGACCCACCTAGTGAGACTGAAGTAAGAGACCCCCTAGTGAGACTGAAGTGAGAGACCCCCCCTAGTGAGACTGAAGTGAGAGACCCCCTAGTGAGATTGAATTGAGAGTCCCCCCTAGTGAGACTGAAGTGAGAGACCCACTAGTGAGACTGAAGTGAGAGACCCCCCTAGTGAGACTGAAGTGAGAGACCTCCCTATGGAGACTGAAGTGAGAGACCCCCTAGTGAAACTGAAGTGAGAGACCCCCTAGTGAGACTGAAGTGAGAGACCCCCCTAGTGAGACTGAAGTGAGAGACCCCCCTAGTGAGACTGAAGTGAGAGACCCCCTAGTGAAACTGAAGTTAGAGACCCCCCTAGTGAGACTGAAATGAGAGACCCCCATAGTGAGACTGAAGTGAGAGACCCCCCTAGTGAGACTGAAGTGAGAGACACCCTAGTGAGACTGAGGTGAGAGACCCCCCTAGTGAGACTGAAGTGAGAGACCCCCTAGTGAGACTGAAGTGAGAGAACCCCTAGTGAGATTGAAGTGAGAGACTCCCTAGTGAGACTGAAGTGAGAGACCCCCTAGTGAGACTGAAGTGAGAGACCTCCCTAGTGAGACTGAAGTGAGAGACCCCCCTAGTGAGACTGAAGTGAGAGACCCCCCTAGTGAGACTGAAGGGAGGGTCCCCCCTAGTGAGACTGAAGTGAGAGACCCCCTAGTGAGAATGACGTGAGAGACCCCTAGTGAGACTGAAGTGAGAGACCCCCCTAGTGAGACTGAAGTGAGAGACCCCCCTAGTTAGACTGAAGTGAGAGACCCCCTAGTGAAACTGAAGTTAGAGACCCCCCTAGTGAGACTGAAATGAGAGACCCCCATAGTGAGACTGAAGTGAGAGACCACCTAGTGAGAATGACGTGAGTGACCCCCCTAGTGAGACTGAAGTGAGAGACCCCATAGTGAGACTGAAGTGAGAGACCCGCCCATAGTGAGACTGAAGTGAGAGACCTCCCTAGTGACACTGAAGTGAGAGACCACCTCTAGTAAGACTGAAGTGAGAGACCCCCTAGTGAGATTGAAGTGAGAGACCCCCCTAGTGAGACTGAAGTGAGAGACCCCCTTAGTGAGACTGAAGTGAGAGACACCCTTGTGGGACTGAAGTGAGAGACCCCCCTAGTGAGACTGAAGTGAGAGACCCCCTTAGTGAGACTGAAGTGAGAGACTCCCCTAGTGAAACTGAAGTGGGAGACCCCCCTAGTGAAACTGAAGTAAGAGACCCCCTAGTGAGACTGAAGTGAGAGACCTCCCTAGTGAGACTGAAGTGAGAGACCCCCCCTAGTGAGACTGAAGTGAGAGACCCCCTAGTGAGATTGAATTGAGAGTCCCCCCTAGTGAGACTGAAGTGAGAGACCCCCCTAGTGAGACTGAAGTGAGAGACACCCTAGTGAGACTGAGGTGAGAGACCCCCCTAGTGAGACTGAAGTGAGAGACCCCCTAGTGAGACTGAAGTGAGAGAACCCCTAGTGAGACTGAAGTGAGAGACCCCCCTAGTGAGACTGAAGTGAGAGACCCCCCTAGTGAGACTAAAGGGAGGGTCCCCCCTAGTGAGACTGAAGTGAGAGACCCCCTAGTGAGAATGACGTGAGAGACCCCCCTAGTGAGACTGAAGTGAGAGATCCCCCTATTGAGACTGAAGTGAGAGACGCCCCTAGTGAGACTGAAGTGAGAGACACCCTAGTGAGACTGAAGTGAGAGACCCCCCTAGTGAGACTGAAGTGAGAGACCCCCTTAGTTAGACTGAAGTGAGAGACCCCCTAGTGAAACTGAAGTTAGAGACCCCCCTAGTGAGACTGAAATGAGAGACCCCCATAGTGAGACTGAAGTGAGAGACCCCCCTAGTGAGACTGAAGTGAGAGACCCCCTATTGAGACTGAAGTGAGAGACCCACCTAGTGAGACTGAAGTGAGAGACCCCCTAGTGAGACTGAAGTGAGAGACCCCCCTAGTGAGACTGAAGTTAGAGACCCCCTAGTGAGACTGAAGTGAGAGACACACCTAGTGAGACTGAAATGAGAGACCCCCTAGTGAGATTGAATTGAGAGTCCCCCCTAGTGAGACTGAAGTGAGAGACCCACTAGTGAGACTGAAGTGAGAGACCCCCCTAGTGAGACTGAAGTGAGAGACCCACCTAGTGAGACTGAAGTGAGAGACCCCCTATTGAGACTGAAGTGAGAGACCCACCTAGTGAGACTGAAGTAAGAGACCCCCTAGTGAGACTGAAGTGAGAGACCCCCCCTAGTGAGACTGAAGTGAGAGACCCCCTAGTGAGATTGAATTGAGAGTCCCCCCTAGTGAGACTGAAGTGAGAGACCCACTAGTGAGACTGAAGTGAGAGACCCCCCTAGTGAGACTGAAGTGAGAGACCTCCCTATGGAGACTGAAGTGAGAGACCCCCTAGTGAAACTGAAGTGAGAGACCCCCTAGTGAGACTGAAGTGAGAGACCCCCCTAGTGAGACTGAAGTGAGAGACCCCCCTAGTGAGACTGAAGTGAGAGACCCCCTAGTGAAACTGAAGTTAGAGACCCCCCTAGTGAGACTGAAATGAGAGACCCCCATAGTGAGACTGAAGTGAGAGACCCCCCTAGTGAGACTGAAGTGAGAGACACCCTAGTGAGACTGAGGTGAGAGACCCCCCTAGTGAGACTGAAGTGAGAGACCCCCTAGTGAGACTGAAGTGAGAGAACCCCTAGTGAGATTGAAGTGAGAGACTCCCTAGTGAGACTGAAGTGAGAGACCCCCTAGTGAGACTGAAGTGAGAGACCTCCCTAGTGAGACTGAAGTGAGAGACCCCCCTAGTGAGACTGAAGTGAGAGACCCCCCTAGTGAGACTGAAGGGAGGGTCCCCCCTAGTGAGACTGAAGTGAGAGACCCCCTAGTGAGAATGACGTGAGAGACCCCTAGTGAGACTGAAGTGAGAGACCCCCCTAGTGAGACTGAAGTGAGAGACCCCCCTAGTTAGACTGAAGTGAGAGACCCCCTAGTGAAACTGAAGTTAGAGACCCCCCTAGTGAGACTGAAATGAGAGACCCCCATAGTGAGACTAAAGTGAGAGACCCCCCTAGTGAGACTAAAGTGAGAGACCCCCTATTGAGACTGAAGTGAGAGACCCACCTAGTGAGACTGAAGTGAGAGACCCCCTAGTGAGACTGAAGTGAGAGACCCCCCTAGTGAGACTGAAGTTAGAGACCCCCTAGTGAGACTGAAGTGAGAGACACACCTAGTGAGACTGAAATGAGAGACCCCCTAGTGAGACTGAATTGAGAGACCCCCCTAGTGAGACTGAAGTGAGAGACCCCCTAGTGAGACTGAAGTGAGAGACCCCCCTAGTGAGACTGAAGTGAGAGACCCCCTTAGTGAGACTGAAGTGAGAGACCCCCTAGTGGGACTGAAGTGAGAGACCCCCCTAGTGAGACTGAAGTGAGAGACCCCCTTATTGAGACTGAAGTGAGAGACCCCTTAGTGAGACTGAAGTGAGAGACCCCCCTAGTGAGACTGAAGTGAGAGACTCCCCTAGTGAAACTGAAGTGAGAGACCCACCTAGTGAGACTGAAGTGAGAGACCATCCCCCTAGTGAGACTGAAGTGAGAGACCACCCTAGTGAGACTGAAGTGAGAGAACCCCCCCTAGTGAGACTGAAGTTAGAGACCCCCTAGTGAGATTGAAGTGAGAGACCCCCCTAGTGAGACTGAAGTGAGAGACCCCCTAGTGAGACTGAAGTGAGAGACCCCATAGTGAGACTGAAGTGAGAGACCCCATAGTGAGACTGAAGTGAGAGACCCCCTAGTGAGATTGAAGTGAGAGACCCCCCTAGTAAGACTGAAGTGAGAGACCCCCGAGTGAGACTGAAGTGAGAGACCCCCCTAGTGAGACTGAAGTGAGAGACCCCTTAGTGAGACTGAAGTGAGAGACCCCCCTAGTGAGACTGAAGTGAGAGACCCCCCTAGTGAGACTGAAGTGAGAGACTCCCCTAGTGAAACTGAAGTAAGAGACCCCCCTAGTGAGACTGAAGTGAGAGACCCCCTAGTGAGAATGATGTGAGAGACCCCCTAGTGAGACTGAAGTGAGAGACCACCCTAGTGAGACTGAAGTGAGAGACCCCCTAGTTAGACTGAGGTGAGGGACCCCCCTAGTGAGGCTGAAGTGAGAGACTCCCCTAGTGAGACTGAAGTGAGAGACCCCCTAGTGAGACTGAAGTGAGAGACCCCCTAGTGAGACTGAAGTGAGAGACCCTCACAGTGAGACTGAAGTGAGAGACCTCCCTAGTGAGACTGAAGTGAGAGACCCCCTAGTAAGACTGAAGTGAGAGACCTCCCTAGTGAGACTGAAGTGAGAGACCTCCCTAGTGAGACTGAAGTGAGAGACCTCCCTAGTGAGACTGAAGTGAGAGACTCCCCTAGTGAGACTGAAGTGAGAGACTCCCCTAGTGAAACTGAAGTTAGAGACCCCCCTAGTGAAACTGAAGTTAGAGACCCCCATAGTGAGACTGAAATGAGAGACCCCCATAGTGAGACTGAAGTGAGAGACCCCCTAGTGAGACAGAAGTGAGGGACCCCCCTAGTGAGACTGAAGTTTAGAGACCCCCTATTGAGACTGAAGTGAGAGACCCCTTAGTGAGACTGAATTGAGATACCCCCTATTGAGACTGAAGTGAGAGACCTCTCTAGTGAGACTGAAGTGAGAGACCCCCCTAGTGAGACTGAAGTGAGAGACCTCTCTAGTGAGACTGAAGTGAGAGACCCCCCTAGTGAGACTGAAGTGAGAGACCTCCCTAGTGAGACTGAAGTGAGAGACCTCCCTAGTGAGACTGAAGTGAGAGACCCCCTAGTGAGACTGAAGTGAGAGACCCCCCTAGTGAGACTGAAGTGAGAGACCCCCCTAGTGAGACTGAAGTGAGAGAACCCCTAGTGAGACTGAAGTGAGAGACCCCCCTAGTGAGACTGAGGTGAGAGACCCCCCTAGTGAGACTGAAATGAGAGACCCCCATAGTGAGACTGAAGTTAGAGACCCCCCTAGTGAGACTGAAATGAGAGACCCCCATAGTGAGACTGAAGTGAGAGACCCCCCTAGTGAGACTGAAGTGAGAGACCCCCTAGTGAGAATGACGTGAGAGACCCCCCTAGTGAGACTGAAGTGAGAGACCCCCTTAGTGAGACTGAAGTGAGAGACCCCCTAGTGAGACTGAAGTGAGAGACCCACCTAGCGAGACTGAAGTGAGAGACCCCCCCTAGTGAGACTGAAGTGAGGGACCCCCTAGTGAGACTGAAGTGAGAGACCCCCTAGTGAGACTGAAGTGAGAGACCCCCCTAGTGAGACTGAAGTGAGAGACCTCCCTAGTGAGACTGAAGTGAGAGACCCCCTAGTGAGACTGAAGTGAGATACCTCCCTAGTGAGACTGAAGTGAGAGACCCCCTAGTTAAACTGAAGTGAGAGACCCCCTAGTGAGACTGAAGTGAGAGACCCCCTAGTGAGACTGAAGTGAGAGACCCCCTAGTGAGACTGAAGTGAGAGACCCCCCTAGTGAGACTGAAGTGAGAGACCCCCTAGTGAGACTGAAGTGAGAGACCCCCCTAGTGAGACTGAAGTGAGAGACCCCCTTAGTGAGACTGAAGTGAGAGACCCCTTAGTGGGACTTAAGTGAGAGACCCCCTAGTGAGACTGAAGTGAGAGACCCCCTTAGTGAGACTGAAGTGAGAGACCCCTTAGTGAGACTGAAGTGAGAGACCCCCCTAGTGAGACTGAAGTGAGAGACTCCCCTAGTGAAACTGAAGTGAGAGACCCCCCTAGTGAGACTGAAGTGAGAGACCCCCCTAGTGAGACTGAAGTGAGAGACCCCCCCCGTAGTGAGACTGAAGTGAGAGACCCCCCTAGTGAGACTGAAGTGAGAGACCCCCCCCCTAGTGAGACTGAAGTGAGAGACCCCCTAGTGAGATTGAAGTGAGAGACCCCCCTAGTGAGACTGAAGTGAGTGACCCCCTAGTGAGACTGAAGTGAGAGACCCCATAGTGAGACTGAAGTGAGAGACCCCATAGTGAGACTGAAGTGAGAGACCCCCTAGTGAGATTGAAGTGAGAGACCCCCCTAGTGAGACTGAAGTGAGAGACCCCCTAGAGAGACTGAAGGGAGGGACCCCCCTAGTGAGACTGAAGTGAGAGACCACCTAGTGAGAATGACGTGAGAGACCCCCCTAGTGAGACTGAAGTGAGAGACCCCATAGTGAGACTGAAGTGAGAGACCCGCCCATAGTGAGACTGAAGTGAGAGACCTCCCTAGTGACACTGAAGTGAGAGACCACCCCTAGTAAGACTGAAGTGAGAGACCCCCTAGTGAGATTGAAGTGAGAGACCCCCCTAGTGAGACTGAAGTGAGAGACCCCCTTAGTGAGACTGAAGTGAGAGACCCCCTTGTGGGACTGAAGTGAGAGACCCCCCTAGTGAGACTGAAGTGAGAGACCCCCTTAGTGAGACTGAAGTGAGAGACTCCCCTAGTGAAACTGAAGTGGGAGACCCCCCTAGTGAAACTGAAGTGAGAGACCCCCTAGTGAGACTGAAGTGAGAGACCTCCCTAGTGAGACTGAAGTGAGAGACCCCCCCTAGTGAGACTGAAGTGAGAGACCCCCTAGTGAGATTGAATTGAGAGTCCCCCCTAGTGAGACTGAAGTGAGAGACCCACTAGTGAGACTGAAGTGAGAGACCCCCCTAGTGAGACTGAAGTGAGAGACCTCCCTATGGAGACTGAAGTGAGAGACCCCCTAGTGAAACTGAAGTGAGAGACCCCCTAGTGAGACTGAAGTGAGAGACCCCCCTAGTGAGACTGAAGTGAGAGACCCCCCTAGTGAGACTGAAGTGAGAGACCCCCTAGTGAAACTGAAGTTAGAGACCCCCCTAGTGAGACTGAAATGAGAGACCCCCATAGTGAGACTGAAGTGAGAGACCCCCCTAGTGAGACTGAAGTGAGAGACACCCTAGTGAAACTGAGGTGAGAGACCCCCCTAGTGAGACTGAAGTGAGAGACCCCCTAGTGAGACTGAAGTGAGAGAACCCCTAGTGAGATTGAAGTGAGAGACTCCCTAGTGAGACTGAAGTGAGAGACCCCCTAGTGAGACTGAAGTGAGAGACCTCCCTAGTGAGACTGAAGTGAGAGACCCCCCTAGTGAGACTGAAGTGAGAGACCCCCCTAGTGAGACTGAAGGGAGGGTCCCCCTTAGTGAGACTGAAGTGAGAGACCCCCTAGTGAGAATGACGTGAGAGACCCCCCTAGTGAGACTGAAGTGAGAGATCCCCCTATTGAGACTGAAGTGAGAGACGCCCCTAGTGAGACTGAAGTGAGAGACACCCTAGTGAGACTGAAGTGAGAGACCCCCCTAGTGAGACTGAAGTGAGAGACCCCCCTAGTTAGACTGAAGTGAGAGACCCCCTAGTGAAACTGAAGTTAGAGACCCCCCTAGTGAGACTGAAATGAGAGACCCCCATAGTGAGACTGAAGTGAGAGACCCCCTAGTGAGACTGAAGTGAGAGACCCCCTATTGAGACTGAAGTGAGAGACCCACCTAGTGAGACTGAAGTGAGAGACCCCCTAGTGAGACTGAAGTGAGTGACCCCCTAGTGAGACTGAAGTGAGAGACCCCATAGTGAGACTGAAGTGAGAGACCCCATAGTGAGACTGAAGTGAGAGACCCCCTAGTGAGATTGAAGTGAGAGACCCCCCTAGTGAGACTGAAGTGAGAGACCCCCTAGAGAGACTGAAGGGAGGGACCCCCCTAGTGAGACTGAAGTGAGAGACCACCTAGTGAGAATGACGTGAGAGACCCCCCTAGTGAGACTGAAGTGAGAGACCCCATAGTGAGACTGAAGTGAGAGACCCGCCCATAGTGAGACTGAAGTGAGAGACCTCCCTAGTGACACTGAAGTGAGAGACCACCCCTAGTAAGACTGAAGTGAGAGACCCCCTAGTGAGACTGAAGTGAGAGACCCCCTTAGTGAGACTGAAGTGAGAGACTCCCCTAGTGAAACTGAAGTGGGAGACCCCCCTAGTGAAACTGAAGTGAGAGACCCCCTAGTGAGACTGAAGTGAGAGACCTCCCTAGTGAGACTGAAGTGAGAGACCCCCCCTAGTGAGACTGAAGTGAGAGACCCCCTAGTGAGATTGAATTGAGAGTCCCCCCTAGTGAGACTGAAGTGAGAGACCTCCCTATGGAGACTGAAGTGAGAGACCCCCTAGTGAAACTGAAGTGAGAGACCCCCTAGTGAGACTGAAGTGAGAGACCCCCCTAGTGAGACTGAAGTGAGAGACCCCCCTAGTGAGACTGAAGTGAGAGACCCCCTAGTGAAACTGAAGTTAGAGACCCCCCTAGTGAGACTGAAATGAGAGACCCCCATAGTGAGACTGAAGTGAGAGACCCCCCTAGTGAGACTGAAGTGAGAGACACCCTAGTGAAACTGAGGTGAGAGACCCCCCTAGTGAGACTGAAGTGAGAGACCCCCTAGTGAGACTGAAGTGAGAGAACCCCTAGTGAGATTGAAGTGAGAGACTCCCTAGTGAGACTGAAGTGAGAGACCCCCTAGTGAGACTGAAGTGAGAGACCTCCCTAGTGAGACTGAAGTGAGAGACCCCCCTAGTGAGACTGAAGTGAGAGACCCCCCTAGTGAGACTGAAGGGAGGGTCCCCCTTAGTGAGACTGAAGTGAGAGACCCCCTAGTGAGAATGACGTGAGAGACCCCCCTAGTGAGACTGAAGTGAGAGATCCCCCTATTGAGACTGAAGTGAGAGACGCCCCTAGTGAGACTGAAGTGAGAGACACCCTAGTGAGACTGAAGTGAGAGACCCCCCTAGTGAGACTGAAGTGAGAGACCCCCCTAGTTAGACTGAAGTGAGAGACCCCCTAGTGAAACTGAAGTTAGAGACCCCCCTAGTGAGACTGAAATGAGAGACCCCCATAGTGAGACTGAAGTGAGAGACCCCCTAGTGAGACTGAAGTGAGAGACCCCCTATTGAGACTGAAGTGAGAGACCCACCTAGTGAGACTGAAGTGAGAGACCCCCTAGTGAGACTGAAGTGAGAGACCCCCCTAGTGAGACTGAAGTTAGAGACCCCCTAGTGAGACTGAAGTGAGAGACACACCTAGTGAGACTGAAATGAGAGACCCCCTAGTGAGATTGAATTGAGAGTCCCCCCTAGTGAGACTGAAGTGAGAGACCCACTAGTGAGACTGAAGTGAGATACCCCCCTAGTGAGACTGAAGTGAGAGACCCACCTAGTGAGACTGAAGTGAGAGACCCCCTATTGAGACTGAAGTGAGAGACCCACCTAGTGAGACTGAAGTTAGAGACCCCCTAGTGAGACTGAAGTGAGAGACCCCCCCTAGTGAGACTGAAGTGAGAGACACCCTAGTGAGACTGAGGTGAGAGACCCCCCTAGTGAGACTGAAGTGAGAGACCCCCTAGTGAGACTGAAGTGAGAGAACCCGTAGTGAGATTGAAGTGAGAGACTCCCTAGTGAGACTGAAGTGAGAGACCCCCTAGTGAGACTGAAGTGAGAGACCTCCCTAGTGAGACTGAAGTGAGAGACCCCCCTAGTGAGACTGAAGTGAGAGACCCCCCTAGTGAGACTGAAGGGAGGGTCCCCCCTAGTGAGACTGAAGTGAGAGACCCCCTAGTGAGAATGACGTGAGAGACCCCCCTAGTGAGACTGAAGTGAGAGATCCCCCTATTGAGACTGAAGTGAGAGACGCCCCTAGTGAGACTGAAGTGAGAGACACCCTAGTGAGACTGAAGTGAGAGACCCCCCTAGTGAGACTGAAGTGAGAGACCCCCCTAGTTAGACTGAAGTGAGAGACCCCCTAGTGAAACTGAAGTTAGAGACCCCCCTAGTGAGACTGAAATGAGAGACCCCCATAGTGAGACTGAAGTGAGAGACCCCCCTAGTGAGACTAAAGTGAGAGACCCCCTATTGAGACTGAAGTGAGAGACCCACCTAGTGAGACTGAAGTGAGAGACCCCCTAGTGAGACTGAAGTGAGAGACCCCCCTAGTGAGACTGAAGTTAGAGACCCCCTAGTGAGACTGAAGTGAGAGACACACCTAGTGAGACTGAAATGAGAGACCCCCTAGTGAGACTGAATTGAGAGACCCCCCTAGTGAGACTGAAGTGAGAGACCCCCTAGTGAGACTGAAGTGAGAGACCCCCCTAGTGAGACTGAAGTGAGAGACCCCCTTAGTGAGACTGAAGTGAGAGACCCCCTAGTGGGACTGAAGTGAGAGACCCCCCTAGTGAGACTGAAGTGAGAGACCCCCTTATTGAGACTGAAGTGAGAGACCCCTTAGTGAGACTGAAGTGAGAGACCCCCCTAGTGAGACTGAAGTGAGAGACTCCCCTAGTGAAACTGAAGTGAGAGACCCACCTAGTGAGACTGAAGTGAGAGACCCACCTAGTGAGACTGAAGTGAGAGACCACCCTAGTGAGACTGAAGTGAGAGAACCCCCCCTAGTGAGACTGAAGTTAGAGACCCCCTAGTGAGATTGAAGTGAGAGACCCCCCTAGTGAGACTGAAGTGAGAGACCCCCTAGTGAGACTGAAGTGAGAGACCCCATAGTGAGACTGAAGTGAGAGACCCCATAGTGAGACTGAAGTGAGAGACCCCCTAGTGAGATTGAAGTGAGAGACCCCCCTAGTAAGACTGAAGTGAGAGACCCCCGAGTGAGACTGAAGTGAGAGACCCCCCTAGTGAGACTGAAGTGAGAGACCCCTTAGTGAGACTGAAGTGAGAGACCCCCCTAGTGAGACTGAAGTGAGAGACCCCCCTAGTGAGACTGAAGTGAGAGACTCCCCTAGTGAAACTGAAGTAAGAGACCCCCCTAGTGAGACTGAAGTGAGAGACCCTCTAGTGAGACTGAAGTGAGAGACCCCCTAGTGAGACTGAAGTGAGAGACCCCCCTAGTGAGACTGACGTGAGAGACCCCCTAGTGAGACTGAAGTGAGAGACCCCCTAGTGAGACTGAAGTGAGAGACACCCCTAGTGAGACTGAAGTGAGAGACCCCCCTAGTGAGACTGAAGTGAGAGACCCCCTAGTGGGACTGAAGTGAGAGACCCCCCTAGTGAGACTGAAGTGAGAGACCCCCTTATTGAGACTGAAGTGAGAGACCCCTTAGTGAGACTGAAGTGAGAGACCCCCCTAGTGAGACTGAAGTGAGAGACTCCCCTAGTGAAACTGAAGTGAGAGACCCACCTAGTGAGACTGAAGTGAGAGACCATCCCCCTAGTGAGACTGAAGTGAGAGACCACCCTAGTGAGACTGAAGTGAGAGAACCCCCCCTAGTGAGACTGAAGTTAGAGACCCCCTAGTGAGATTGAAGTGAGAGACCCCCCTAGTGAGACTGAAGTGAGAGACCCCCTAGTGAGACTGAAGTGAGAGACCCCATAGTGAGACTGAAGTGAGAGACCCCATAGTGAGACTGAAGTGAGAGACCCCCTAGTGAGATTGAAGTGAGAGACCCCCCTAGTAAGACTGAAGTGAGAGACCCCCGAGTGAGACTGAAGTGAGAGACCCCCATAGTGAGACTGAAGTGAGAGACCCCCTAGTGAGACTGAAGTGAGAGACCCCCCTAGTGAGACTGAAGTGAGAGACTCCCCTAGTGAAACTGAAGTAAGAGACCCCCATAGTGAGACTGAAGTGAGAGACCCCCTAGTGAGACTGAAGTGAGAGACCCCCTAGTGAGACTGAAGTGAGAGACCCCCCTAGTGAGACTGACGTGAGAGACCCCCTAGTGAGACTGAAGTGAGAGACCCCCTAGTGAGACTGAAGTGAGAGACACCCCTAGTGAGACTGAAGTGAGAGACCCCCCTAGTGAGACTGAAGTGAGAGACCCCCCTAGTGAGACTGTAGTGAGAGACCCCTTAGTGAGACTGTATTGGGAGACCCCCATAGTGAGACTGAAGTGAGAGACCCCCTAGTGAGACTGAAGTGAGAGACCCCCTAGTGAGACTGAAGTGAGAGATCCCCCTATTGAGACTGAAGTGAGAGACCCCCCTAGTGAGACTGAAGTGAGAGACCCCCCTAGTGAGACTGAGCTGAGAGACTCCCCTAGTGAGACTGAGGTGAGAGACCCCCCTAGTGAGACTGAAGTGAGAGACCCCCCCTAGTGAGACTGAAGGGAGAGACCCCCTATTGAGACTGAAGTGAGAGACCCCCTAGTGAGACTGAAGTCAGAGACCCCCCTAGTGAGACAGAAGTGAGAGACCTCCCTAGTGAGACTGAAGTGAGAGACCTCCCTAGTGAGACTGAAGTGAGGAACCCCCCTAGTGAGACTGAAGTGAGAGACCCCATAGTGAGACTGTAGTGGGAGACCCCCATAGTGAAACTGAAGTGAGAGACCCCCTAGTGAGACTGAAGTGAGAGACCCCCTAGTGAGACTGAAGTGAGAGACCCCCTAGTGAGACTGAAGTGAGAGACACCCCATAGTGAGACTGAAGTGGGAGACCCCACTAGTGAGACTGTAGTGAGAGACCCTTTAGTGAGACTGTAGTGGGAGACCCCCATAGTGAGACTGAAGTGAGAGACCCCCCTAGTGAGACTGAAGTGAGAGACCCCCCTAGTGAGACTGTAGTGAGAGACCCTTTAGTGAGACTGTAGTGGGAGACCCCCATAGTGAGACTGAAGTGAGAGACCCCTAGTGAGACTGAAGTGAGAGACCCCCCTAGTGAGACTGAAGTGAGAGACCCCCCCCCCTAGTGAGACTGAAGGGAGAGACCCCCTATTGAGACTGAAGTGAGAGACCCCCTAGTGAGACTGAAGAGAGAGACCCCACTAGTGAGACTGAAGTGAGAGACCCCTCTAGTGAGACTGAAGTGAGAGACCTCCCTAGTGAGACTGAAGTGAGAGTCCTCCCTAGTGAGACTGAAGTGAGGAACACCCCTAGTGAGACTGAAGTGAGAGACCTCCCTAGTGAGACTGAAGTGAGAGACCCTCCTAGTGAGAATGAAGTGAGAGACCTCTCTAGTGAGACTGAAATGAGAGACCTCCCTAGTGAGACTGAAGTGAGAGACCCCTAGTGAGACTGAAGTGAGAGACCCCCTAGTGAGACTGAAGTGAGAGACCCCCCCAGTGAGACTGAAGTGAGAGACCTCCCTAGTGAGACTGAAGTGAGAGACCCCCCCAGTGAGACTGAAGTGAGAGACCCTCCCTAGTGAGACTGAAGTGAGAGACTCCCCTAGTGAGACTGAAGTGAGAGACCACCCTAGTGATACTGAAGTGAGAGACTCCCCTACTGAGACTGAAGTGAGGGAACCCGCTAGTGAGACTGAAGTGAGAGACCCCCCTAGTGAGACTGAAGTGAGGGACCCCCCTAGTGAGACTGAAGTGAGAGACCCCCTAGTGAGACTGAAGTGAGAGACCCCCCTAGTGAGACTGACGTGAGAGACCCCCTAGTGAGACTGAATTGAGAGACCCCCTAGTGAGACTGAAGTGAGAGACACCCCTAGTGAGACTGAAGTGAGAGACCCCCCTAGTGAGACTGAGGTGAGAGACCCCCCTAGTGAGACTGAATTGAGAGACCCCTAGTGAGACTGAAGTGAGAGACCCCCTAGTGAGATTGAAGTGAGAGACTCCCTAGTGAGACTGAAGTGAGAGACCCCCTAGTGAGACTGAAGTGAGAGACCTCCCTAGTGAGACTGAAGTGAGAGACCCCCCTAGTGAGACTGAAGTGAGAGACCCCCCTAGTGAGACTGAAGGGAGGGTCCCCCCTAGTGAGACTGAAGTGAGAGACCCCCTAGTGAGAATGATGTGAGAGACCCCCCTAGTGAGACTGAAGTGAGAGATCCCCCTATTGAGACTGAAGTGAGAGACGCCCCTTGTGAGACTGAAGTGAGAGACCCCCTAGTGAGACTGAAGTGAGAGACCCCCCTAGTGAGACTGAAGTGAGAGACCCCCTAGTTAGACTGAAGTGAGAGACCCCCTAGTGAAACTGAAGTTAGAGACCCCCCTAGTGAGACTGAAATGAGAGACCCCCCTAGTGAGACTGAAGTGAGAGACCCCCCTAGTGAGACTGAAGTGAGAGACCCCCTATTGAGACTGAAGTGAGAGACCCACCTAGTGAGACTGAAGTGAGAGACCCACCTAGTGAGACTGAAGTGAGAGACCCCCCTAGTGAGACTGAAGTGAGGGACCCCCTAGTGAGACTGAAGTTAGAGACCTCCCTAGTGAGACTGAAGTGAGAGACCCCCCTAGTGAGACTGAAGTGAGAGACCTCCCTAGTGAGACAGAAGTGAGAGACCCCCTAGTGAGACTGAAGTGAGAGACCTCCCTAGTGAGACTGAAGTGAGAGACCCCCTAGTTAAACTGAAGTGAGAGACCCCCTAGTGAGACTGAAGTGAGAGACCCCCATAGTGAGACTGAAGTGAGAGACCCCCCTAGTGAGACTAAAGTGAGAGACCCCCTATTGAGACTGAAGTGAGAGACCCACCTAGTGAGACTGAAGTGAGAGACCCCCTAGTGAGACTGAAGTGAGAGACCCCCCTAGTGAGACTGAAGTTAGAGACACACCTAGTGAGACTGAAATGAGAGACCCCCTAGTGAGACTGAATTGAGAGACCCCCCTAGTGAGACTGAAGTGAGAGACCCCCTAGTGAGACTGAAGTGAGAGACCCCCCTAGTGAGACTGAAGTGAGAGACCTCCTTAGTGAGACTGAAGTGAGAGACCCCCTAGTGGGACTGAAGTGAGAGACCCCCCTAGTGAGACTGAAGTGAGAGACCCCCTTATTGAGACTGAAGTGAGAGACCCCTTAGTGAGACTGAAGTGAGAGACCCCCCTAGTGAGACTGAAGTGAGAGACTCCCCTAGTGAAACTGAAGTGAGAGACCCACCTAGTGAGACTGAAGTGAGAGACCATCCCCCTAGTGAGACTGAAGTGAGAGACCACCCTAGTGAGACTGAAGTGAGAGAACCCCCCCTAGTGAGACTGAAGTTAGAGACCCCCTAGTGAGATTGAAGTGAGAGACCCCCCTAGTGAGACTGAAGTGAGAGACCCCCTAGTGAGACTGAAGTGAGAGACCCCATAGTGAGACTGAAGTGAGAGACCCCATAGTGAGACTGAAGTGAGAGACCCCCTAGTGAGATTGAAGTGAGAGACCCCCCTAGTAAGACTGAAGTGAGAGACCCCGAGTGAGACTGAAGTGAGAGACCCCCCTAGTGAGACTGAAGTGAGAGACCCCTTAGTGAGACTGAAGTGAGAGACCCCCCTAGTGAGACTGAAGTGAGAGACCCCCCTAGTGAGACTGAAGTGAGAGACTCCCCTAGTGAAACTGAAGTAAGAGACCCCCCTAGTGAGACTGAAGTGAGAGACCCTCTAGTGAGACTGAAGTGAGAGACCCCCTAGTGAGACTGAAGTGAGAGACCCCCCTAGTGAGACTGACGTGAGAGACCCCCTAGTGAGACTGAAGTGAGAGACACCCCTAGTGAGACTGAAGTGAGAGACACCCCTAGTGAGACTGAAGTGAGAGACCCCCCTAGTGAGACTGAAGTGAGAGACCCCCTAGTGGGACTGAAGTGAGAGACCCCCCTAGTGAGACTGAAGTGAGAGACCCCCTTATTGAGACTGAAGTGAGAGACCCCTTAGTGAGACTGAAGTGAGAGACCCCCCTAGTGAGACTGAAGTGAGAGACTCCCCTAGTGAAACTGAAGTGAGAGACCCACCTAGTGAGACTGAAGTGAGAGACCATCCCCCTAGTGAGACTGAAGTGAGAGACCACCCTAGTGAGACTGAAGTGAGAGACCCCCCTAGTAAGACTGAAGTGAGAGACCCCCGAGTGAGACTGAAGTGAGAGACCCCCATAGTGAGACTGAAGTGAGAGACCCCTTAGTGAGACTGAAGTGAGAGACCCCCCTAGTGAGACTGAAGTGAGAGACCCCCCTAGTGAGACTGAAGTGAGAGACTCCCCTAGTGAAACTGAAGTAAGAGACCCCCATAGTGAGACTGAAGTGAGAGACCCCCTAGTGAGACTGAAGTGAGAGACCCCCTAGTGAGACTGAAGTGAGAGACCCCCCTAGTGAGACTGACGTGAGAGACCCCCTAGTGAGACTGAAGTGAGAGACCCCCTAGTGAGACTGAAGTGAGAGACACCCCTAGTGAGACTGAAGTGAGAGACCCCCCTAGTGAGACTGAAGTGAGAGACCCCCCTAGTGAGACTGTAGTGAGAGACCCCTTAGTGAGACTGTATTGGGAGACCCCCATAGTGAGACTGAAGTGAGAGACCCCCTAGTGAGACTGAAGTGAGAGACTCCCTAGTGAGACTGAAGTGAGAGATCCCCCTATTGAGACTGAAGTGAGAGACCCCCCTAGTGAGACTGAAGTGAGAGACCCCCCTAGTGAGACTGAGCTGAGAGACTCCCCTAGTGAGACTGAGGTGAGAGACCCCCCTAGTGAGACTGAAGTGAGAGACCCCCCCTAGTGAGACTGTAGTGGGAGACCCCCATAGTGAAACTGAAGTGAGAGACCCCCTAGTGAGACTGAAGTGAGAGACCCCCTAGTGAGACTGAAGTGAGAGACACCCCTAGTGAGACTGAAGTGGGAGACCCCACTAGTGAGACTGTAGTGAGAGACCCTTTAGTGAGACTGTAGTGGGAGACCCCCATAGTGAGACTGAAGTGAGAGACCCCCCTAGTGAGACTGAAGTGAGAGACCCCCCTAGTGAGACTGTAGTGAGAGACCCTTTAGTGAGATTGTAGTGGGAGACCCCCATAGTGAGACTGAAGTGAGAGACCCCTAGTGAGACTGAAGTGAGAGACCCCCCTAGTGAGACTGAATTGAGAGACCCCCCCCCTAGTGAGACTGAAGGGAGAGACCCCCTATTGAGACTGAAGTGAGAGACCCCCTAGTGAGACTGAAGAGAGAGACCCCACTAGTGAGACTGAAGTGAGAGACCCCTCTAGTGAGACTGAAGTGAGAGACCTCCCTAGTGAGACTGAAGTGAGAGTCCTCCCTAGTGAGACTGAAGTGAGGAACACCCCTAGTGAGACTGAAGTGAGAGACCTCCCTAGTGAGACTGAAGTGAGAGACCCTCCTAGTGAGAATGAAGTGAGAGACCTCTCTAGTGAGACTGAAATGAGAGACCTCCCTAGTGAGACTGAAGTGAGAGACCCCTAGTGAGACTGAAGTGAGAGACCCCCTAGTGAGACTGATGTGAGAGACCCCCCCAGTGAGACTGAAGTGAGAGACCTCCCTAGTGAGACTGAAGTGAGAGACCCCCCCAGTGAGACTGAAGTGAGAGACCCTCCCTAGTGAGACTGAAGTGAGAGACCCCCCTAGTGAGACTGAAGTGAGAGACCCCCCTAGTGAGACTGAAGTGAGAGACCCCCTAGTGAGACTGAAGTGAGAGACCCCCTATTGAGACTGACAGTCCCTTTAAATCCCATGTGAGAGGGCGGAAATAGATCTGGTAGGTCTTCTAGAGCCCTTAGTGAAAGGACATAAATTTATCCCGGTTATAAGCCACATGATAGCTGGAGGCATTTTTCCCCGTTGGGACCACCATGACGACAAAGAATGTGGCTTAGTAGAGTTCTCTAGGGTAGGGCTTCTCAAAGTGATCTTGATGGTCAAGGAACCAACTTCATGTCCAAACTGATGCAAAACATATTTGACCTTTTACACTTGACCGGGGGAGTGGGGGAGGTTGTTTCTGCATGAATACAACTGCCCATCGCATATGTGATTTTAAGATATACATTCATACTATTCCTAGCGCCTGTGGAAGCACGGTAGACCGTCATTACCTAGCTTTATCGGGGAGATGTGGTTATCACCATATCATAATGGCATGGGGACGGGATGTTTTCATGACACTGCTCCTCTACGAAACACCCGACCAAACCCACACTGTATCTCCTACAGAAGGGATCGACCATCCGGAGTCCCACGCCCAACATTGGTTTCCCCAACATGGGGGCTCTCTAGCCAGGGGCAATATTGTATTGAACATCCATATGTGAGGAGAATGACACCCTATCAACGGTTTGGTGGGTAAGGTTATTAGTACAAAATAGTTTCTTCCGTCGGGGAGAAGCTGGCTGGGCACTGCATACACTAGAGTGCCAAGGAGAGACTGATGCCGCTGGGTCACTAAAAGGTCATCTTTATTGAAGTCTGCAAACCATGTAACACCGCCACAAGAAGCTCGAGGAGGACGCTCCGACGCGTTTCTTGCGTGGGGCACTTTGTCAAAGAGTAGCGTTCTCCTGGATTGTCCCGGCATTTGTACTGATTGTCTGCCCGATGCCCCGCCCCCCCATGTGTCACCCTTTGGATCTCCCGCGATACGTGATCTCTGGAGTCCACTGGGGACGCTAAGGATAAGGTAACGCCCGCAGTGTCACAATAACGAAGTGCCAGGACGCGTATAGTAATTACATCAACCAACACATATCCTCAAAGAGATTAAGCCAAGCTGTATGTAACTCATAGAAACATATACAAACAATGTGAACAACCAGTCATAATAAAAATTACAATCCCCTTACAAATGAGGAGTTGTATATAAAGTGACAGGTAGAAAGAGAAACATCCTAAATATAAAAATGTACAGACGAGACAACGAGTATTCTAAGGCTTGCCTTAAACTTGCCCGGTTACGTGCTGGATACGTGCTGGGTGTAACCTGGCTAGTAAGGCAGAGGGAGTGGCTCAGTGAGTAAAGACACTGACTGGCACTGAGTGTGAAGCCTCAGTCAATTCCCGGTGTCGGCTCCTTGTGACCTTGGGCAAGTCACTGTATCTCCCTGTGCCTCAGGCACCAAAAACATAGATTGTAAGCGCCACGGGGCAGGGACGGTGTCTGCCAAATGTCTCTGTAAAGAGCTACGTAAAAACTAGCAGCGCTATACAAGAACATGCTATTATTATATTATTATTAGTTTAAGGAAAGTTTAATTAATTTCTGCATTGACTACTGACCCATCGGATTAACACAGCAGGGGCCCTGGCAGTGCCATTCAGTTACTGCCAGGGACCCCCGCTGTTAATCTGATGGGCCATTAGTCAATGCAGAAAGGCCTTAAACTAGACCCAGCATGTACCTGGGTCTTTTTGGCGATTGCCACTGGTTTGTGTTAGAATAACCGTCGGCACTACAGTATATAGCAAATATGTGTGTATATATCATAAAAAGCCAAATGGAACTACTTGATGATCATAGCCTAATAATGATTAATAGATAATTATTGTATCTTTAAATCTACTCTAAATAATCGACGTATAATTTGTAATCTAAGCCTGGAACATAATACCCGAAATCAATGTGATAAGACTTAATGGCAAGTAAAATGAATTGATATAATTGTATTTACAGCTACAAACCCGTGATAGTTCATAAATATAGGTATAGTAATATCACTCTATTATACATAGCTTAAAAAAAGTGATCATAATATGGCTTATAGTGTTGTTGTTATAGTGGAAATATTACTTTCTAATTAGTGTTAACCTAGTTGGACACTAGAGGTCGCTATAGTAAAGCAAAATGTCTATAAAGATACAAAGCTGTTACTATGTAATACAATATATGTATATGTAATCTTATACTATATTAGTGAAAGCACTGTATGTTTGCCTGCCTGCCTGGATGTCCGGTGTCCCTAGGGGAAATCTCATTGGTCCCTTGGGTCGCCCGCCCCCGCACACCTCTCATTGGCCTGAGGCGGAGTGACGGGCCACACACACACACACACACACACACACACACACACACACACACACACACACACACACACACACACACACACACACACACACACACACACACACACACACACACACACCAGCTCTATACACACACACACACAACACAGCAGCTCTATACACACACACACACACACACACACACAACACAGCAGCTCTATACACACACACACACACACACACACACACACACAACACAGCAGCTCTATACACACACACACACACACAACACAGCAGCTCTATACACACACACACCCTCTGTCCGCCCCCCTCCCCCCCCCCTCACGTGCGCCGTCCTGCACTGGCTCCGGACGGGAAGCGCGGCCCTCCTACCCCAGCCGCTCCCTTACCTCCCCGGCGCTACCACCCACTCAGGTAAGTCACTGTGCGTCCCGCCTCAGCCTCAGGCCCACTGCGCGTCCCGCCTCAGCCTCAGGCCCACACACACAGGGCGCTTCCTACCGCCGCTCAGCCAGATCGAGCGGGCGCCGGGGGGGGAGCGCGAGTCTTGGGCCCACACAGGGCGCTTCCTGCAGCCGCCTGCACGCCTCACTCAGCAGGACGGCACATCGGGGGACCAAGCGGGCACCGGGGGGGGGGGGGGGGGAGCGCGAGTCACAGGGAACAGGGGGGGGGAGTCACGGGGAACGAGTCACAGGGAACGGGGGGGGGGGAGTCACGGGGAACCAGCAGGGGGAGGGACGCACGGAGGAGGGGGGGCAAATGCCCATACATAAATTATGACAATACATATGCCCACTGCTCTACACCCCCCCCACTCCCCTTTCCCCCCGCTCCCCTTTCCCCCCCCGGGGGTACATTTAGGATGATTTAGTGGTTAGGGTAGGGGTTAATTTAAGTGTTTTAGTGGTTAGGGTCAGGGTTAATGTAAGAGTTTGTGTCTAGAGTAGGGGTTAATTTAAAAGTTTTAGTGGTTAGGGGTAACTTTAAAGGGTTTCGTTGTTAGGGTACAGGGTTGATTTAAGGGGTTTAAGTGAACATATTGTGACTCTCTTTTCACTTAATTAGCTAAGCTGGAGCAGGTGAAGAAGAAGAATCAGGCACCAGGTGAGAAAGGCGGTATTACTGCCGAAACGTTGGATTCCTCGGCACATTAAACCCCCTTTTCATTGATGACTAAGACCGTGGGCCCGATTATTCTTCTTCACTGGATCACTTTGGGACATTGGGAGCTCCCCAGAACCAGCGCACCGGCGGTTAAGTACCCCACTATCACCTGTTTGTTTGAGTGCGTGCACGACCATCATTCCCTGAGCTGGAGCAGGAACACAAATCTAAGCATACAGATCCTGTCCTAAAAAATAATATTTCCAGAGTACAGGGGGAAGTGAAATGTAACACTAACATATAATACCGAACAGGCCATGCGCTGGACAGCACAAAAATTAGATGAACACGTTAACAAGGCCCATACTATGCTATCCAGGAGACTATGTGGAACATTCTCCCAACACCCACGCTCTAAGGCTCCCCCAATGGCTCCTTGACACATGATCCCAAGGAGATCATGGCACAATTCTAAAGCTTCCATCAGGTCTTTTATAATGAAAAGAAAGTAGACCCATCAAAGATCACTCACAACCAAGGTTCTTCTGAAAACTTGGCAACTCCCAAACCTGAACCAGAAGGCAACAGACGCAGCGCAATGCTTAATGCTTAAATCTCAGCAGAAGAAATAACTCGACCTATTAAAGACTGAAGAACCTGAAGACGCCGGAACCAGATGGTCCATCCGATGCTTACTACAAAAAAAATGTGCCGCCTTCCGAAAAAGACATAAATAAACTGCTGCAGATGAACTGTCATTTCTCCTGGCAGGAGGACTTTCCCCTTTACTTGCGAATTAACTTAACCCGCTCTTTTGAAACCCTGTACACATTTAACTAAGCGACTAATGGCAATCAGATTTCTCCCTGGATCAACAGCCCGTGGTTACTTATTTGGTGTATCCTTGTATACCTTTCCTTTCTAAAAAGAAAGGACACGTACAGTAAAATATAAATATATAAATACAGCTCAACCCCGTTATAGCGCGATCCGCTACAACGCGGATTCACTTATAACGCAGTGCCAGCGTGGCTCCCGCTTTTCTTATTTATGAATACTTTACAATACGATTATTGGCGTCTTAAATACTTTATTGTACAACGCATACAATGGCACGTTATTTCCAAGGCGATCCGCTTATAACGCGATGTGATTCTTTGGACCCCAAGCACAGCGTTATAAGGGAAGAGAGAGAGAGAGAAGAGAGAGAGAAGAGAGAGAGAAGAGAGAGAGAAGAGAGAGAGAAGAGAGAGAGAAGAGAGAGAGAGAGAGAGAGACAGAGAGAGACAGAGAGAGAGAAAGATTATAACATATACAAGTTGACGTGACCCCCGCTTTTCCACTTGTCATGTTCCCTTTGCCCCAGACCCATGAAACTTTCTATGTGTAAGTTTTAGGTGGGATATTTGGGTAGAAATGCAATTGGTTTGTTTGCGGGAGTTCGGGGGCCAAAGTTACTGGTAATCCCCTAATTCTCCCCGCCGTGCAGGCATGATTTGCCGGTACGCGGGTTGAATTACACCGGAGCTGCACACTGTCCCCCAGACTCCCGGTTTTCGAGCCCAGATATCCCTGTCCTATTTCCCTTACAGATATGGGTCTCCCCAAGTTACCCAATATATTAAAATATGTTTTATCGTATTTGTGCATTCACTATAAATGTCTATTCAGTCAGCCCGGGCATGTTTATATCTGGGGCTTGTTTAAGAAGTGGATTACCAGGCTGGGTAGCAGCCGAGCCCTCCTTCAGACTTTGTGCCACGTGTGGTACTTCCTACTGTCATATGCCCATACTTAGCACCTGATTTGCAGCGTCTCTTTGTTTGAGAGGACATTGCCTCGGGGCTGTTCCCAGTCCTACTGTGGGTAGAGAACTCTCACGGTTGTGTGAGGAACAGCATGGCACCAGGCCAGGAGCTGGCAATAAATTGAAATTCCAAAGAACGTTTCTAATGCCCTCCAGTGGTGGATCTCCTTTAGCGTCATCCTATTCATTTGCAACTCGCCCCTCCTGTTTGGCTGCTACAAAGCTAAGCTTCCTATAATCATGTGATTGAACATTATCTTTGGCCCCTTCCATTACACTTATGCCTTTGGCATCCCAGGGAGGGGCGAGTCAGTGTAAACAGCTAGCCCATCTCTGTCACTTCTGTCCCCAAGTGGTGACGTTCACAGTTCGAGGACCCAGTTGAGTTATATTTCAGGTAGATTTTATTTCCCTGAGGAGCTCAAGGTTATTTTAAACCACAGCAAACAAAGAAGACCCAATGCCCATCCGAGTAGGACAAGTGATTAAGTTCATGCCTATATTTTCACGCATCCCATCTTATTCACTATATCCCTGTCTTGTTCCCTCTTACCAGGAAGATGTTTCCACCCTATGGCTAAAGAGAGTGTGTAGCATTGGGATTACGATGCAAGATGGGGTGTGTATAATCTTACAAAATAAGATGCACCCTGCAGTATAGCAAATATTAATATATATATGTGTATGCAATATATATGGGTGCACCGATTATAACCAGGAATATATTAGTACTTTGGTTGGGTTTTCATGAACCCCTACAGAAGGTTTAGGCTGAGTCCCCGCTGGTGCTGAGCGCGCTCATGCTTAGAGAGTGAGCGCCGGGTGTCCTGCAACTTGCACGCGTGCGCAGGGGGGAGGAAGGGTGGGTGAGCAAGCCGGAAAGTTTAAAAATGTTATTTACAAAAGCGCCAAGCGTGTATGGCTGCACAAGCATCGTGTGAGCGGGAACATGCATATATATATATATATATATATATCTATATATGCAATATATGCAATATATATGCAAGTAACCGCGCCAAGCGCCGCCCGCTCAGCGAGCTCAGCATCAGCGAGGAATCAGCCTTAAAGATGTATGCTAGTTGCACTATTAAACCAATGGTTTTGATTGCTAACTATGAACACTTGTGTTCCACGTTGGCACCGACATGCAGGGTTTAGTATATGAAGTGAGTGTTTGCTGGGAGCTGGCATTAGGCAGCTAAGTCGGCAGTGTGTCTTTTACTGTGTCACACTGCTGCGGTGCACGGAAGGAGTGTCACAGCGAGTAAGTGCACTGCCCCTGCAAGCAATGACGCTGCAGCACATTCCTGTGACCTTGGTAGAGGGCAAAGTCGCTATATCTTCCCCTCTCCCAAATAGAAAAGGTAGAGTGACTAGTGCTGCAAAGATTGTATGTACATCACTGATATCAGCATTCTTGTTATAACGATTAATTACATTATTTGGCTTTATTATTATTATTAATTATATTATTTGCTATTAGGGGAAATGTATTATGATTATTATTATTAGAGATATTATTATTATTATTATTATTATTATTATTATTATTATTATTATTTGCTTTTAGTGATCATCTTCTTCTCCTCCTCCTCCTTCGCCTTCTTCTCCCTTCTCCTTCTTCTTCTCCCTTTTCTTGTTCTCCTTCTTCTCCTTCTTCTTCTTCTTCTTCTTCTTCTTCTTCTTCTTCTCCCTTCTTCTTCTTCTTCTCCCTTCTTCTTCTTCTTCTCCCTTCATCTTCTTCTTCTCCCTTCTTCTTCTCCCTTCATCTTCTTCTTCTCCCCTTCTTCTTCTTCTTCTTCTTCTTCTTCTTCTTCTTCTTCTTCTTCTTCTTCTTCTTCTTCTTCTTCTTCTTCTTCTTCTTCTTCTTCTTCTTCTTCTTCTTCTTCTTCTTCTTCTTCTCCTTCTTCTTCTTCTTCTCCCTTCTTCTTCTTCTTCTTCTTCTCTTCTCCCTTCATCTTCTTCTTCTCCCTTCTTCTTCTTCTTCTTCTTCTTCTTCTTCTCCCTTCTTCTTCTTCTTCTCCCTTCTTCTTCTTCTTCTTCTTCTTCTTCTCCCTTCATCTTCTTCTTCTCCCTTCTTCTTCTTCTTCTTCTTCTTCTTCTTCTTCTTCTTCTTCTTCTTCTTCTTCTTCTTCTTCTTCTTCTTCTTCTTCTTCTTCTTCTTCTTCTTCTTCTTCTTCTTCTCCCTTCATCTTCTTCTTCTCTCTTCTTCTTCCTTCATCTTCTTCTTCTCTCTTCTTCTTCTTCTTCTTCTTCTTCTTCTTCTTCTTCTTCTTCTTCTTCTTCTCCTTCTTCTTCTCCCTTCTTCTTCTTCTTCTTCTTCTTCTTCTCCCTTCTTCTTCTTCTTCTTCTCCCTTCTTCTTCTTCTTCTTCTTCTTCTTCTTCTTCTTCTTCTTCTGCTTCTTCTTCTTCTTCTTCTTCTTCTTCTTCTTCTTCTTCTTCTTCTTCTTCTTCTTCTCCCTTCTCCTTCTTCTTCTCCCTTTTTCTTGTTCTCCTTCTTCTCCTTCTTCTTCTTCTTCTTCTTCTTCTTCTTCTTCTTCTTCTTCTTCTTCTCCCTTCTTCTTCTTCTTCTCCCTTCTTCTTCTTCTTCTCCCTTCATCTTCTTCTTCTCCTTCTTCTTCTCCCTTCATCTTCTTCTTCTCCCTTCTTCTTCTTCTTCTTCTTCTTCTTCTTCTTCTTCTTCTTCTTCTTCTTCTTCTTCTTCTTCTTCTCCCTTCTTCTCTTCTTCTTCTTCTTCTTCTTCTTCTTCTTCTTCTTCTTCTCCCTTCATCTTCTTCTTCTCCCTTCTTCTTCTTCTTCTTCTTCTTCTTCTTCTTCTTCTTCTTCTTCTTCTTCTTCTCCCTTCTTCTTCTTCTCTTCTCCCTTCTTCTTCTTCTTCTTCTTCTTCTCCCTTCATCTTCTTCTTCTCCCTTCTTCTTCTTCTTCTTCTTCTTCTTCTTCTTCTCCCTTCATCTTCTTCTTCTCCCTTCTTCTTCTTCTTCTTCTTCTTCTTCTTCTTCTTCTCCCTTCATCTTCTTCTTCTCCCTTCTTCTTCTTCTTCTTCTTCTTCTTCTTCTTCTTCTTCTTCTCCCTTCTTCTTCTTCTTCTTCTCCCTTCTTCTTCTTCTTCTTCTTCTTCTCCCTTCATCTTCTTCTTCTCCCTTCTTCTTCTCCCTTCATCTTCTTCTTCTCCCTTCTTCTTCTCCCTTCTTCTTCTCCCTTCATCTTCTTCTTCTCCCTTCTTCTTCTTCTTCTTCTTCTTCTTCTTCTTATTCTTCTTCTTCTTCTCCCTTCTTCTTCTCCCTTCTCCCTTCTTCTTTTTCTTCTTCTTCTTCTTCTTCTTCTTCTTCTTCTTCTTCTTCTTCTCCCTTCTTCTTCTTCGTTACAAACAGGTAACTACAGTACAACACTGGGATTGCATCAGAACGTAAAGCTAAATCTATTTTCTTGGGGAAAATGCTGGCTCCTGTACTTCCGGGAAGATAACGTCTGCTTGAGCACTTTTTTGCCACAACAACTAAAGCACCACAACTATACTATTGGGAAGTAAAAAATAAATCCTTTTCTGTCCCTGCACCTCAGGTTCACTCGCAAACCCAGAGAGAAAGCAAAGGGTCCGGGAAGGTGGAACCTATAGCGCTGGGAAAGAGAAGACAAGAAAAACACAACATGCTGTGATCTGTGGGGGAACCAGAGGTACAGGTGCGCCGACGAGAATTCTAACACTTGCCTTAAACGTGCCTTGGAAAATCTGGGGCTATCACCAACAAGAGCTGGGTGCATGCTGGGTACATGCTGGGTACATGCTGGGTACATGCTGCAAACATTTCAGTGACATTTCTGCAGAGACTAATGGCCCATCGGATTAACACAGCAGGGGTTCCTGGCAGTCTCATTCAGTTTGACTGCCAGGGACCCCCGCTGTTAATCCAATGGTCCATTAGTCTGTCTCCAGAAATGTCACTGAAATGATGCAGCATGTACCCGGCTTGTACCTGGGTCTTGTTGGCGATAGCCCCAGATTTGTTTTAGAATACTCGTCGGCACTACTGTAACCCCCCTCGGTGAAGGAACTCACAAAATAGCTGTTCTTTTAGGCAGTTCGCAGGACTGGAATCAGAACCAACACCCTCAAGGTGTAAAGGGGATGGATGTTCTTGTGTGTGGGGTTCAGACTGCCATGAGAGGAACCTCCACAGGTGGGGGAATTTACATAGAGCAAAATATAGTGTCAATCCACATTTATTAAAAAAAAAATATTATAATAAAAAAATGCAAATTGCCCTCTCAAACTGTCAGATGGTAATGGGTGGGATCAGGCGGTGACAGAGCGGCGTCACGGCTAGCTCTGAATTAAGGGACCTCTCCTAGTTGCTCCGAAGTGTGACAAACCGCTTCCAAAGTGAGTGCCTTTAGGAGTGGATCAGGATGCTGTGCCATTCTGTCAGCCCTCCTCGCCGGTCCGATCTGCGTCAAGACGGCTGTTTTGGAAGTGGTTTCACTCCGGCGCTGGCAATCCGATCGCTTTGTCCAAAAAATCCTCCAACTCATGTTTTTTTTTTTTAACTAAAACTGCAATTCTAGCTTCTAAAAAAAAACGCACATATTTTTCAATGCCACCGCAAGGGGTTGTGATATAGCCTCAGTATTGTGACTTGTGATTATATTGTGACATAATAATGAACAATTGTTATAAGTCACAGAAGCAATGTTTTGACCTCAGAACATGAACTGACTTACTGTATATGTGTTAGTATGTATTCTACAGTATATTCATTTTGGCCATTTTACACTAGAGTTTAACTCATGATGTACATTGTACAAATCACGTGGTCCCTTAAACAAATGTTAATCCACCACCAAACTGGACAGAGAAACTAGGATCCCCCACTAATATTACTAATAAAATAAAAAAGAAGGGAGGAGAAGAGAGAGAGAGAGAGAGAGAGAGAGAGAGAGAGAGAGAGAGAGAGAGAGAGAGAGAGAGAGAGAGAGAGAGAGAGAGAGAGAGAGAGAGAGAGGGAGAGAGGGAGAGAGGGAGAGAAGGAGAGAAGGAGAGAAGGAGAGGAGGAGGAGGAGGAGGAGGAGGAGGAGGAGGAGGAGGGAGGAGGAGGAGGAGGAGGAGGAGGAGGAGGAGGAGGAGGAGGAGGAGGAGGAGGAGGAGGAGGAGGAGGAGGAGGAGGAGGAGGAGGAGGAGGAGGAGGAGGAGGAGGAGGAGGAGGAGGAGGAGAGGAGGAGGAGGAGGAGGAGGAGGAGGAGGAGGAGGAGGAGGAGGAGGAGGAGGAGGAGGAGGAGAGGAGGAGGAGGAGGAGGAGAGGAGGAGGAGGAGGAGGAGGAGGAGGAGGAGGAGGAGGAGGAGGGGAGGAGGAGGAGGAGGAGGAGGAGGAGGAGGAGGAGGAGGAGGAGGAGGAGGAGGAGGAGGAGGAGGAGGAGGAGGAGGAGGAGGAGGAGGAGGAGGAGGAGGAGAGGAGAGGAGGAGGAGGAGGAGGAGGGGAGGAGGAGGAGGAGGAGGAGGAGGAGGAGGAGGAGGAGGAGGAGGAGGAGGAGGAGGAGGAGGAGGAGGAGGAGGAGAGGAGGAGGAGGAGGAGGAGGAGGAGGAGGAGGAGGAGGAGGAGGAGGAGGGGAGGAGGAGGAGGAGGAGGAGGGAGGAGGAGGAGGAGGAGGAGGAGGAGGAGGAGGAGGAGGAGGAGGAGGAGGAGGAGGAGGAGGAGGAGGAGGGGAGGAGGAGGCGGAGGTGAGGAGGAGGAGGAGGAGGAGGAGGAGGGGAGGAGGAGGAGGAGGAGGAGGAGGAGGAGGAGGAGGAGGAGGAGGGGAGGAGGAGGAGGAGGAGGAGGAGGAGGAGGAGGAGGAGGAGGAGGAGGAGGAGGAGGAGGAGAGGAGGAGGAGGAGGAGGCGGAGAGGAGGAGGCTGAGGAGGAGGAGGAGGAGGAGGAGGAGGAGGAGAGGAGGAGGAGGAGGAGGAGGAGGAGGTCACTAAAGCAAATATAATAATACATTTCCCCCTAATAGCAAATAATTATTAATATAATTAATAATAATAAAGCCAAATAATGTAATTAATCGTTATAACCAAGAATGCTGATATCAGTGATGTATATACAATCTTTCGCAGGCATAGTCACTCTACCTTTTCTATTGGGAGCAGGGGCAAGATATAGCGACTTTGCCCTCTACCCAAAGGTCACCGGACTGTGCATTGCAGCGTCATTGCTTGCAGGGGCAGTGCACTTAGTCGCTTGTGACACTCCATCCGTGCACCGCAGCAGTGTGACACAGTAAAAGACACACTGCCGACCTAGCTGCCTAATGCCAGCTCCCAGCAAACACTCACTTCATATACTAAACCCCTGCATGTCGGTGCCAACGTGAACACAAGTGTTCATAGTTAGCAATCAAAACCATTGGTTTAACTAGTGCAACTGGCATACATCTTTAAGGCTGATTCCCCGCTGGCGCTGAGCTTGCTGAGCGGGCGGCGCTTGGCGCGGTTACTTGCATATATATTGCATATATAATATATATATGCATGTTCCCGCTCACGTGATGCTTGCGCGGCCATACACGCTTTGCGCTTTTGTAAAAAACATTTTTAAACTTTCCGGCTTGCTCAGATAGCCCGCAATTACGCCCACCCTTCCTAACCCCCCTGCACACGCGTGCAAGTTGCAGGACACCCGGCGCTCATGCTCTAAGCATGAGCGCGCCTCAGCACCAGCAGGGGACTCAGCCTAAACCTTCTGTAGGGGTTCATGAAAACCCAACCAAAGTACTAATATATTCCTGGTTATAATCGGTGCACACATATATATTGCATACATATCTTACTATATATTTCTGAAAGTGTCCTATGTGTCCGTGTCTGTATGTGTCTCCCTGTGTCCCTCCCTGTGTCCCTAGTGGCAATCTCATTGGACCTTGGGCCAGGCCAATGAGATTGATCCCTTGGGCAGCCCGCCCCCGCACACCTCTCATTGGCCTGAGGCGGAGTGATGGGCCAACACACACACACACCATCCCCGATGCTCCACTCACCTCCCCCCCTCCCCCGATGCTCCACTCCCCTCGCCCCCCCCTCCCCGATGCTCCACTCACCTCCGCCCCCCCATCCCCGATGCTCCACTCACCTCCCCCCCTCCCTCCCCGATGCTCCACTCACCCCCCCCCTCCCTTCCCGATGCTCCACTCACCTTCCCCCCCCCTCCATCCCCGATGCTCCACTCACCCCCCTCCCCGATGTTCCACTCCCCTCCCCCCCCGATGCTCCACTCACCTCCCCCCCTCCCTCCCTCCCCGATGCTCCACACACCTTCCCCCCCTCCCTCCCCGATGCTCCACTCACCTCCCCCCACCCTCCCTCCCCGATGCTCAACTCACCTTCCCCCCCTCCCTCCCCGATGCTCCACTCACCTCCCCCCCCCTCCCTCCCCGATGCTCCACTCACCTTCCCCCCCCCCTCCATCCCCGATGCTCCACTCACCTTCCCCCCCCTCCCTGATGCTCCACTCACCTTCCCCCCCCCTCCCTCCCTGATGCTCCACTCACCTTCCCCCCCCCCCCCCCACCCCGATGCTTGTGGCAGGATGGCCTGTAGCCGAGGTCAGGGAACAGTCCACACGTGTAGTTTCAGGATAAATGAAAACGTTCAGTGGCTTTATTTCTCCACAGCAACATAACATGCGGGTACACTGTCCCTTTAAGCAAATAAATCCTGCTCCACGTTGGGAGAAAACTGACTAACACAGCAGTCCTAGCTAGCAGGCTGGCTGGCTAAACCATAACCAAACCTTAAGAGTCTTTTAAGCAGTCATGCAAACAAATGAAACAAATCTTACTTTGGCTGCAGTAAGTAGTGTGCTGTATCCTTTTGGCTAGCAGCACATCTATCCATGTGCTCTCCTCTGACACAGGCAGCTACTGCTGGTAACAAGATCCTTATCTACCTTGCTGGCTCTCAGGTGTCGGCTTACATCATGATTAGCTAGC